>NC_053499.1:125827919-125940419 GCF_905171775.1 Rana temporaria
GGAAATAACAATAAGGCACTCACATTGGCCCACATCCGAAATATTGGTTCAAAAAGAGAAAAGTTGTACTACACTGGGTAGCGACATGGCGGACTATGCGAACCTGTACCTGGGGGGGTGGGAACGAGAACTTTTTTCCAGTGACAGTTTTTCTGATTTACTACCGTTTATTTTGAGTTGGTACCGTTATATTGATGACATCCTGCTTTTTTGGACGGGATCATCAGAAGGCCTCAATATCTTCATGACCAAACTCGGCCAAAATGATTACAACTTGAAGTTCACGATGAACTCAAGCATAACCGAATTGGCCTTCTTAGATATAACCATCTACATCTCAGAAGATGGCAATGTAAGCACATCTCTATACCGGAAGCCTACGGCTGGTAACACCATCCTCCACGCCAGCAGTGCTCACCCCAAGTCTCTGGTCCAGAGCATTCCGTTTGGACAATATTTACGACTCAGACGGAATTGCTCAGATAATCAAAAATTTAAATCTGAGGCAGATCTCCTATATACAAGACTGAGAGCAAGGGGATACAGCAAAAAATGCTTGAAAAGAGCGTTTGCTAAAGCTAATGGTAAATCAAGAGGTGATCTTCTATTACGCAGACAAAAACCAACCGACCATAATACTACCAGAGTAATTACAACATACTCTAACCAACA
This sequence comes from Rana temporaria, assembly GCF_905171775.1. NCBI lineage: Eukaryota > Metazoa > Chordata > Amphibia > Anura > Ranidae > Rana > Rana temporaria. Next base: position 125,828,592 of record NC_053499.1, read on the forward strand.
TGTAGAAACACGTGAAATAATACAGAAACACTGGCATCTACTAACATCTGACCAAGTACTAACAAAATACATTGGGCCAAAGCCTGAAATCACTTTCAGACGGGCTAGATCGATTCGTGACCATCTGGTCACGAGTAATTACATCAGATCCAGCGATAAAAAGCGTGAGATGCCCGGTCTTTATAGGTGTGGGGAATGCAACTTTTGTATGTATCTTATAGTGGGCACTGATGCCCAACTCCCAAATGGACAAAAACACACAATCAGGCAACACATTACGTGCCAAACAAAAGGAGTGGTCTATTTAATCCTATGTAAATGTGGCTGTTTTTACGTTGGTAAAACGATAAGACCCTTTTGGAAACGGATTAAAGACCACACCTATTATGCGACTAATGGCCTATTGAACACCACTATGGGCCATCACATAGCATTTGGGCATAAGTATGAACCAAATGTGTTTAAATTTACAGCTTTGGAGAGTATATACGAGGATCCACGAGGGGGTAATTTTGATCAACGTGTTTTACAATGTGAAACTCGTTGGATTCATAAGTTACACGCCAACCAATTTCCAGGCCTCAACGACGCCCTAAGTTTCAAATCCTTTCTAAATATCTAACCACACTCTGTACCACTAATAACCACCCTGCCAACCTTTGGTAGGTGGCTAATCTTTTGAGCCCCCTAACATGTCCTCCCCAAAAATGCCCTGTTGATATATCCACTGCTGAAATACGTCATCTCCATTCCATTCTAGAAATGTACCCATGTATATAGGAGAATAAGGAATAGGGTCTTGTATCCACACTTGACCCCTCAGAATATATGGATACCTTTATATGGATATATGAATATATGGATACCTATACACCAGGGAATTAAAATAATATAGGAGAAATTATTTAATATTTTTGTTTTTTATTTTATATTTTTCAAATCTGTTTTTTCTTTTGTATAAACTTTCTTCTGAAAACCAATATGTATGTATATATATATATATAAATATGGATGTGAGACAAAATAATTTAATTCCAAGTATCTTCGATCAGGGAATTGGATACAATGTGAAAATATCTATTTGTTGTAATATTTGAATAATTTCTGTTTTTAGTCCTATTGACTGTCAGCATGCAACTGATTCCTTAATTGTTACCAGTGTTGGTTGTTACAGGCCCTTTTGTCCTGTTCTCTATCTGCCACCTTGTGGCCAATTAACTACACTGCACTTATATTGTTTGCTTGAGCTATTACAAATGGGGTGCTCTTGCCGAGGTTCCTTTGCTTTGATGTGATTGACTTTCACTATTGGGCCATTGAACTAATATTAGTCTCTTATATCTTTGCCCCGATCTATTCTTCTGCTCACGCTGGCTTGTTGATGCGGCTTTTTTTACTTTTATTTCAGCTTGGGGGTCGGCATGATCTATGACTATGATCGATGCCGCCCCGCCTACAGTCACGCCCAACCGATGAGTATCGTTGGGATAGGCAGGCACGGCCGCATACGTCAGCACTGACACAGAGACGCTCATTGGTCAGAGCTCACTCAGCCTCAGCTGATTCTCTTATGTTTATGCGCCGCAGCTCCTGGCGCGATGACAATGACGTCATCGCGTCTTTTTGACGCGATACGCCCACGTCTGTAGGCCTATTTAAAGCCAGCTCCAGCCGTTTTCTCGGCGTGGAGCACAGGCTGCTACCTCCCCGGGACACACACTACTCCTTAGGCGGCAAGGTAAAACTCTATCCTGATCTCCGTTTATTTGCTATTTCTATCTGCTGTGCATATGGGTTACTCTGGTTATTCTATACACAGGTTTCTAAATCCTTTGATCTGCCCTTTATTGTGGACAGTGCAGTGTGGTCACCTAGCGACGGAATCTATTTTCCCTCCAGGCCTTTCCCACCTGTCTTCTGCCTTGCTGGTCCCGGTTGTTGCCTTTTTATACTATTTTCGAGGTAACTTAGCCATCTTTGATATTTGATATTTTACAACCTTTTGGCTGCTATCTATATATTTTCATTGTGTTCCAGCATATGCACAGATATATTTACTTGCCCTTTTTTCTCTCAGAACCTACTACTATTGTGGCTTCCCATACCATTAGGAGATCTTTTCTTCCTCCTTGTTACCCGGGTAGGTCTTTCATCGGCCCCCCCCCCCCCCTTTTTTGTTTGCTCAAGCGTAATAATATGCACGCATATGTGCGCATAGTGTCCACACTTATATATAGCTATATATACACTGAGGTATACATTGCCTTTCTGTTTCTGGTTATTTTTCTTTGTTTTAACAGCTCACGTACTTATTTTTGGTACTACCCCAATGATTTGTGATGGATGCGGATGACCACCAACTCAATTGGTACTATATTTGGTTTTATTGCATGCTGGCCCTCAATATTTTATTGGATTATGTTTTTATGTTATCTGTATGTTATAAGTGTACAATTTTCTTTCAGACACATACAAGTAGCAATACTTCCGTGTTATAAAACCATACAACTCGTCCAGAAGAAGCCGTAAGGCGAAACGCGTCGGCGAGACGTTCTATTGCTCAAATATGTATCTATGTTCTCTCTTTTGATAACATTTTTTAATATGAAATTTATTTGTATATGTATTATTTTGTAATTAAACTTTATTTTTATAACGATAAATGTCCCTGTGATTGCCCTCTAAAGTCCGCCATGTCGCTACCCAGTGTAGTACAACTTTTCTTTTTTTCACCTAGTGTGTGTTTACAACTGTAGGGGGGTGTGGCTGTAGGACTGACGTCATCGATCCAGTCTCCCTATAAAAGGGATCACTCGATCGATGCAGCTACCACAGTGAAGCACGGGGAAGCCGTGTTTACATACGGCTCTCCCCGTTCTTCAGCTCCGGGGAGCGATCGCGACGGAACGGCTATAAACAAATAGCCGCGCCGTCGTCCCGGATTGCTCTCCGCGGGAATCCGACCGCCGCATATAGCGGGGGGGGGGGGTCCCGATCGGACCCCCCACCCGCTAGAAGGCAAGGACGTACCTGTACGCCCATTTGCCTGTACGTGCCATTCTGTGGACGTACATATACATGCGGCGGTCGGGAAGTGGTTAAACGTGATCCACACCTTACAAATTGCCAAAAAGCTTGAGATCTTGTCCTGAGAGGCAGATATCAGCTCCTCCATTGTTGCTATGCGGACAACACGTGCCGCCCACTCCTTCATGGAGGGCGACCGTGAGGACCTCCAATGTACCGGTATGCATGGCCTAGCAGCGTTTATCAAATGCATCGCTAGTGACTTAAAATATACTCTTTGAGAAATTTTGAAAAGGTGCAAGAGATTCTGTGCTGGCGTAAACTCCAGGGGTAGCGAAGAGATAGCAGTCGTCGCCTCATGTACCTTGCGCCATACTGAATAGCCGGGCATGTCCACCATATGTGGAGAAAAGTGCCCACTTCTCGTTCACAACGCCAACAGTGCTCTGGCACTGTTGAGAAAATCCTGTGGAGCAACTGTGGGGTCTTATACCATCTAGTTTTGAGTTTGGACCTATTCTCTTGTGTGTTTACATTTAGAGAACCTTTGTGTATGAGTAAATGGAGGACAAGCAGGCTGTGCACCCAGCACAGCCAGAAAACTGACCACGTTGAGATGGACGTGTTCTCATGCCTAGTATAGTCAGTTTGAAATAGGAAAGCAGGGGGACTGGCAGGATCCAGACCATTGTCTATGTGCCATGAACCAACACAATTAAACACAGGAACAAGAGGGGGGATGGGGAAGAAGGGATGTAGCATTACATTACATTACATTATTTCAATGTCAGCTTGTCCCCAAGTCTTTCAGTCTGTGCCATAGTCTGTGGGCAGGAGGCCAGACACTTTTTGTCCGATGAAACCCGAAAAAGTTGGTCCGATGGAGCGTACACACGATCGGACAAATGTGAAAACTTGTTGATTTTGAAGTTTGTTGGCCGAAAGTCCGACCGTGTGTACGGGCCTTTATACTTACCTCCACTGTGCAGCTAGTTTTGCACAGAGTGGCCCCGATCCACATCTTCTGTGGTCCTTCGGCAGCTGTCTCTGGTCCTCCCCGCAAGAACTCCACACAGTCATGCGAGCTCCCTCGCTAGGATGACCACATTTTCAAACTTCTATTCAGGGACACCCCCCTTCCCAAAAATCAGCTTGTGCTGTAACGAATCACAGCACAGTGATTGGACAAAAGAGGCGGGATTTATGATTTCTCCAATCACAAGCAGGGGGTGGGATTGTGCTCCTCCAGGCAATTACTGGTCAGGACAAGTACTGTCAGTGAGTAAAACGGTGATGTGGCAGCCTTTTTTGGGGGCATCAGATTGGCCCAGGTGGTGGTTGTGTCAGTTTCATTCCGGGACACTGGAATGAAGGCGCCCGGGACAGACCTCCAAAATGCAGGACTGTCCCGGGCAATCCGAGACACGTGGTCACCCTATCCCTCGCATTGTGTGGAGTCCTTGCGGGCCCGCTCCCGTGATACAGCGAGTGGCCATAGCCGCTCACTGTATGACTCGGCCCCGCCCCATGGTGCGCCGCGTCATTGGATGTGATTGACAGCAGAGCCAGCCAATGGCTGCGCTGCTTTCAATCCATCCGCTCTAGCCAATCAACGGCCAGGCTGAGCGGCGAAGAGCATACCTCCCAACCCGCCCGGCTTCTGCGGGAACTTCACGCACAGACTGCATCCTCCTGCAGTCCTGTGAAGTGGTTAACTTTCCCGCACAGGAAGGAGAAGAAAACGTTCTGAGGGGAGACATGCGAGGAGAACTGACAGGCTGTGCAGTGGTGAGTTGCAAGAACTTCACATCCACCCCCCCCCCCTGCTCACCCGCGATGATTGACCCCCCCCCCCTGCTCAACAATGATGTCCCGCAGTGGATCTTTAAAATGTTGGGAGGTATGCGAAGAGGATGTCGGGGGCCGAGCGCAGCACTTTCGAGGGGTCCGGTAAGTATAACGGGGGGCTGGGATAGTCTGAATTTTTTTCACGTTAATGCAGAGAATGCATTAAGGTGAAAAAACTTTTACCTTTACAACTCCTTTAAAAAAAATAAACTGAGTTTGGTGTCACTTTAACACGCTCCAGCATTGCTATTTATGCACCACTGACTTTGTGTCAGTAGATGGTGCTATTTCAACAGCTTTTTATTCATTTCTGCTGTATGTCACCATTACCACTTTATGCAAAACATAACAGTCTGCATCAAGAGTCAATACACTCATCAGTATGACACACCAGAAGGTAATGCTATCTTTGATGAAAAGACAAAAACAGCTATACATATTGGATCACCACTTAGGGAATGACATAGTATTAAGTGGGGTACACACTATAAGAAAATCTGACGAACAATTGTCCGAGCCGAGGAAGAAAAATTCTTATACGACAAAGGCTTTTTTTTTGTTGTTTATTGTTTCTGATCATGTGCAGACTTTTGTTTCTGATTTTTTTCATATGAATCAGTATTTTTTGCTAGAAAATTACTTAGAACTCTCAAACATTAAATATATATATTTTAGAGAGCACAGGGAATAAAATGGTGGTTCTTATGTCACACTGTATTTGCGCAGCAGTCTTTCAAACACAATTTTTTTGGGGAAAAATACACTTTAATGAATAAAAAAAAAACCTAAACAGTAAAGTTAGCCCGATTTTTTGTATAATGTGAAAGATGATGTTACGCCGAGAATCGTGAGAGAATTGTGATCTTTATTCTAAGCAAAAAAATTGTGATTCTCATTTTAGCCAGAATCGTGCAGCTCTACAGTGTACCTATTCATAACAGGTTCGTTTACATTGGTGTCCGGTGAACACAGCTATGCCTGAAGGTGTGCGCCTGTACGCATGTGCCGGGCGACATACAGATACATTGTCTGGCCTGCAGCTGCTGCCCATCTGCAGTAACACTACTGTGGGCAGGCAAGGAGAGTGGTTAAGGTCCCCACATACGTTACAGCAGGGCTGGACTGGGACCAAAATTTGGCCCTGGACTTCATCCAGACTGGCCCACTTTGACAGGTCTCTCCCATGGCAGCCGGACAACTCCTGCACCCCCCCCCCCAGGCCACCCAAGCCCCCTCACCCCCTTCACTTACCACTATCCATTCAACTTTATTAGAGTAGAATGGCTGATACTGGTACTCTTATAGGCAGTACCAGTGGGGAAGCTAGACATTATTTCACCCGGGGCAAAGAATCAGTTCGGTGCCCCCCCTTATGGGACAGGATTAGGCAGAAGTGAGAAACTCCCAGGCCATACCTGTTAAGTCAGCTGTCTGTCCCCTCCCCCCCTGCTCCTCTGTCGTCGTCCCTGCTCCTCTGGTCCTCCCCCTGCTTCTCTGTTCCCCCCAGGTGAGCGCTGCGGGGAGGGAGAGGAGGTGAGCGCTGCGGGAAGGGAGAGACAAAGGAACGGATGGGGGCGGCGGTCCGCTGTCACTGTAGCCGGCCCACTGAGCCATCGGCCCACCAGGAAATCCCTGTAGTCCCAATGGCCAGTCCATCCCTGCGTTACAGTCTGATCAAGCAATCTTTGTTCAATCCACTAGATTTATCAAAACAGTATTCCAACATGATAACGACCCCAAACACACCTCTGCCATGCTAAAGAAGCTGAGTGTAAAGGTCATGGACTGGCCAAGCATGTCTCCAGACCTAAACCCTATTGAGCATCTGTGGGGCATCCTCATACGGAAGGTGGAGGAGAGCAAGGTCTCTAACCTTTTGCATTATACCTGTAAGGGGCCCAATGGTCCCCAGGGTGTCCCCCCCCCACCCCTCGCTTATTATCTCGCGTCAGGAGAGAAGAGATTACACTTGTTTTTATTTTTCGTCAGCAACCCCCCCCCCCCCCCCGGTTCTCTGCTCCAGGGGGGGGCCTGCCTAAAGCTGTGTAAGGGGCCCCAAAATTTGTGATGGCTGCCCTGGTCATCATGGAGGAGTGGAAGAGGACTCCAGTGGCAACCTGTGAAGCTCTGGTGAACTCCATGCCCAAGAGCAGGCGAGGGCAAACTCGGCCCTCCAGCTGTTTTTAAACTACAAGTCCCATGAGACATTGCACAGACTCTGACAATCACAGGCATGACTCCTAGAGGCAGAGGCATGATGGGATTTGCAGTTTCACCACAGCTGGAGGGCCAAGATTGCCCACCCCTGCCCAAGAGGGTTAGGGCAGTGCTGGAAAATAATGGTGACCACACAAAATATTGACACTTTGGCCCCAATTTGAACATTTTCACTTAGGGGTGTACTCACTTTTATTGCCAGCAGTTTAGACATTAATGGCTGTGTGTTGAGTTATTTTGAGGGGACAACAAATTTACTCAAGCTGTACTCTCCCTACTTTACATTGTAGCAAAGTGTCATTTCTTCAGTGTTGTCACATGAAAAGATATAATAAAATATTTACAAAAATGTGGGGGTGTACTAACTTTTGTGAGATACTGTAGTTCCTAGAAAACAGCAAGAGCCCTTCCTATGTTTTTTTTTTTTTTTTGCACATAAATATATTTGTTTTCTCTCCTCCAGAAGATAATCCTCTGTTTGTTTCTAGCAAAGAGCTCAACTACCAAGACGTCTCTTCTTCAGTTATGTATTTCCGCGTTCAGTAGCACCGACAATACAGAGAGAAGGGTTTAGCTGTGACGTGAAAAGTTTCAAAAGGGAGGGGGAGCGAGATTGTGAAGGAGGCAGGAACAGGGAACAACCAATGGCAATTGTGGCTGTACGCAGGGACAGTAGAGTAGAGCTGTATGTGCAGACATAGCTCTGTGTGTGAGTGTATATACAATATATACAATACGTAGATGGTGATGTAAACATTGAATTTTTGAAAACTAAAGCAAGTGTTGATGTACAGCAAGAAGACAAGATAGACGGTAAATTAATATATGTACAAAATGTTAGCTTTGCGGGGAATGTGTTGTATAATCTACAAAGGTTTTCCCATTTGTTGGCTGGTAAAAATTCATGAAAAATAAATGTGTGCCTTGCTTTCCTCAAACTGCACCTAAAGCAAGATCACAACACTGTGTAAGAATACCTCAGTTGTAAATATGTCAAAATTGTAGCCCCATACTTAAAATATCAACCTGTCCTTTCGAAGTTTGTAGATTATTATTGTACTATTGCCCTGTCTTAAATGGAAGCTGTGCTTTGCTAGAGTGGAGCAAACCAACAGCATAGCTCCCAAATCCCTGATTTCCAGGGACTGTCCCTGATTTGGAGCAATGTTCCTCTGTCCCTCTTTCCTCCTCATGTGTCCCTCATTTTGGTCTGATCTATAGAGTTGTATATAAAATGCACTTTTTATCTATCAAAATGTGTTTCTCAGTGCTAAACCTTTCATCCAATTTCTATATTGCTGCATTTGTAAATTCAAAAGCCAATATAAAGGAATAGTAGTGCTATAAAAAGCCAGATTCAGGTACATTTACAGCGGCGTAACGTATCGCATTTACGTTACACCGCCGCAAGTTTTACGGGCAAGTGCTTGATTCACAAAGCACTTGCCTGTAAAGTTGCGGCGGCGTAGCGTAAATCCCTCCGGCGCAAGCCCGCCTAATTCAAATGATCCGGGTAGGGGGCGTTTAAATTCCCGCGCCGAACGTACTGCTCATGCTCCGTTTTGAAATTTCTCGCCGTGCTTTGCGCGAAATGACGTCGCACCGACATCATTTTTTGAACGTCGACGTGAGTTACGTCCTTTCCTATTCACAGACGACTTACGAAAAAAAAAAATATATTAAAAATTTGACGCTGGAACGACGGCCATACTTTAACATGGCAAGTCTAAATATAGGCCACAAAATAGCAGCTCTAACTATACGCCGGGAAAACTTGACTAGCGACGACGTAAGAGAATGCGACGGCCGAGCGTACCTTCGTGGATCGACGGAAAATGCTAATTAGCATACCCGACGCGGAAAACTACGCGAACTCCACCCAGCGGGCGTCGAAGTATTGCACCTACGATCCTGTCGGATCGAAGCCAAAAGCCGTCGTATCTTGGTTTGAGGATTCAAACTAAAGATACGACGCGGCAAATTTGAAAATACGCCGGAGTATCAGTAGATACGCCTGCGTGTTTCTACTGTGAATCTGGCCCTTAGATTATACCTTTTTATTATGTCAAACTCTTGAATGTGATTCCTTAACCACTTGCCGCCCGCCATATGCAAAAAGACGTCAGCAAAGTGGTTTCAATATCCTGAGGACGTCATATGACAATCGGTTTTGACCTATCGGTTAGGAATCCATCGGTTAAATTTAAAGCAAGTTGGCTTTTTTTTAACCGATGGTTAAATAACCTATGGGGTCCACACACGATCGGTTTGGACCAATGAAAACGGTCCATCAGACCGTTGTCCTCTGTTTAACCTATCGTGTGTACGAGGCCTTAGATATAAGCATTTAACCTACAAGCAGGACAATGCTGAAGATTTATGAATGTAATTATTTGCATAGATCAGGTCTAGAAACGACATACCATGGGTCACATCTGGCCCACTACAATATTTTACCCAGTCAACATCTATTTGTTAGAGTTTGCTCATTAATTTAAATTGTATTCATTAATTTATAAAACAGATTTTTTTCAGTCTGCAAATATTTATAAAATAGACAATGTGGCCTTTGTACTGAAAAGATTGGAGACCCTTGGCTTAGAGCATGCTTTTTTGGGGTGTTTTACCGAGATGAAGATAAAAAAATAAGAAATTTTAAATAAAGATTGGAAATGTATTTAGGGCTTTTTATATTATCCATTCCTCTCTTTGCTATTTCCATTGTTTATTTCCTTTTTGGGAAGATTTCGAGGAAAGTGAGTGGAAATCTAAACTTTTAGATTTGTCACTGGAAAGTAGAGGGACACCTATTCCAATGACAATCGTCAAAATTAACTGTGACAAATTCTCTTCATTTGGGGACACAGAGGGCAAATAAATACCTGACAGAGCTATCAACCCTTCTCCACTTTGTCCAAAACTGAATGCATTTTGGCTGGTGTTCCATTTTAATCCCTAAGGTCTTTCTGTGTGTGTTGTTTTACGTGTACGTTTGTTCATATTTTATTACCAAAAATTCCTAACAGCAAAATCCTGTGTGTTCACAGCAAAGACACATAACTCTTGATAAAGCCGTGACAGAAGATGGCAAACCTCATTATTCGTAGTGTCCTTGTAAATGGTTCCAGCAGGGGAATCGGCTTGGAACTGGTAAAGGCATTTCTTTCCAAACAGGGCCCACCAGTTCAGTCCATCTTCGCAGCATGCCGGAATCCAGACTCAGCTCAGGTATTTGAACATTTGCCTGAATAAAGCACCTTACCCTTTTACTAAATGTGTAAAATCCTTCACTGGCATGGAGATTTTGGAAAAGGCGGGGATTTACCTATCCTTGGATTAGAGGTTCATCATCAGACTATAGTCTGCTCTGGTGTCCCCAGAGGACATGAATCTTGTCAGCTTTAATGGGTAGATATGTTCTAAGTGGTCTAGAGTTGTTGGTTAGCAATGTCTTCAGGATGGAGGGATCCCAAATTGCAGGAGTTCTTCATGGGCTGCCTTTAATCAACCAATAATGTAGCTGATTTAAAGTGTCTAAAAGAGTAATGCCTTGTACACATGATTGGAATTTTCGATGGAAAAAGTCAGACAGACTTTTTCCATCGGATATTCCGATCGTGTGTAGCCCCATCATAGTTTTTTCCTCTGATATTCCTATGAATTCTATTGGAGTTTAGATATACAGTAGAACATGTTCTATTTTTCTCAGATGGAATTTCGTCGGAAAGCCCGATCGTGTGTACGTGGCATAACTGTATTGTCTACAGTCCTGGTGTCCAACCCCTGGGCTGCAGGTGGTCCTGTGATACGTTTTGTATAACCTAGGAGCTTATTTACACTGGTGAAGAAAACATTTTCTTTAGACTGGGTCTTAGTAGTTTAATATTTTGAGTTTATTTATTTCACAATATCTGGGGTTTTTTTCTGGGTTTTTCCACACATTTTCTATTTTCCTTTTTTTCCTCTAGGTCTTTATGATTACTTTTGCTGAGAGAAATATCAAATGTAAAGAATTTTAATTGGGTCTGTAAGGAGCACAAATGTGTAAGCCATATTCAGTAAATATTTGGATTATCCAAATGTGGAAGTTATATACAGTATATAGTAGGATTATCCTGGCAACCTATAAATATCACTAATGACGTTTTCAAAGAGTGTACATTTTTATTACATAAGGCTTAAAATATATTACATACATAAATAAATAAAATCTTCTAATCCTATACAGGCCATATTGATACAAAAAAATCACTGGCGCTCAATGGGAAATAACTAATATCCCATGAAATACTTGAAACCCTCGTATGGGCTGAGAACAGTCCGTGCTGCAGAGATCCGGATACCCTGAAGTACCACAAATACACAAATACACCAAAAAGGAAAACTCTGCGCTCCTGAAAGTTCACCAATTATAAATCCACTTAATGTTTGTGAAGAAAAAAACATACATTAACACTTTAATTTTCGGAAGATCCAGTCCTTTATATGGTTAAAAAAGGGAAAGTTTCCACAATGTACACAATATAATAAAAAAAGTATAAAAAAATTATAAAAAAAGTATAAAAAAAACTTTCCAAATGTCTGCATCAGACCAGCACCCTCTTCAGACTTCAAATGGTTAAAGCTTGCGGTTTTAGTTTGTGGGCTGTCTAGCAAGACATCATTAGTGCAAATGGTGAGCACAGTACATTACCCAGCCAGATGTAAACATCGATCGAATGTCCTTCTCCTGGCTGATGTAACAATGTCCGGGATCCTAGGCTCTCTCCTATGCGGGTCTGGAAGCTTCACAGACCCGATAAATGTGACTGCTGGAGACACAGGGTGGATCAGCCTATCAGAAAGGACGCTCTCCCTGGGTGAACATGCAAGCGTCCCACGTCTGAGACGCTGTCTCAGTAAACCAGCTGTACTGCAGGGAGAAGTTTAGGCGCCCTCCAGTGGGCAAAATGCAGTATGCGCTTGTTGAAAAATCAACAGCGTTGCATGGCGATTAAAATAATCGGATATAAAAGTTCTTATGCATGAATAGGATCTTCCATCATAAAAGGGGGATATTAAGAGGGGTCCTAGACGACGCGTTTCGCCCTTACAAGAGCTTTGTCACAGTCAATAGGACCTAGGTATAAAGTTTAATTAAATAGACTAAGATAGGGGGGGAATTTGAGGAAGGGGAGGAGAAAGGGGAGGTGTACCAAACCGAGAGATTTAACCCTTTGGACATCCAAAAAGACAAACAGACAAATAAATCACATATATATTGCAAGAGAATTATTTTTTAAAAATATATTGCAAGAGAATTATTTTTTAAAAAAACATATTAGCATATCATAAATTACTGAAAGATAAACAACAGTTTTTTTGTCTTAACTGGTCACTAGATCTCATTATAACAAATCTATATTGTTGCAACATAATATCCACAATAGGTTGTATGGGCACTCTATCCAAATGGTGCCCTCTAGTGGCAATTCATAAAAACTACTCATAAAATGTTTAAGAATATAGAATAAAAAGCTATATATAAAATAGGAAGAGTTAGATAAGAACGTTAACTTCAATTTCCTCATTTAACCCCTTAGGTGCCAAGCTGTCGAACTTATGTATCCAGAAGACCTCCCTTCTGCAAAGAAGGGAGAATCTTTCATTGGTAGTCAGAGTTCCTTTCGGAATGTGCTCAATTACAAAAACTTCAAGATATTTAAAATCCCTGTTGTGACAACGATCAAAGTGCCGAGGAACTCTGCTCTGTTCAATATATTCATCATCCCGAGTACAATTCCTTTTGAGTCTATTGAATTGTCCTTTTGGAATATTCTTCTTCCACACAGGATGATGGCAACTGTCATAGTGCAGATATGAGTTACCATTAGTTGGTTTGTTATGATTCTTGGTAATTATTTTATCTTGTTCATGTGTTACCACTAGATCCAAGAAGACTATTTCAAGGGGATCTATTACATATGTAAAGGATAAATTGAAAGTATTGGAATTACAATACGAGACAAAGGAGAGAAAAGTCTCCATTGTCCCACTCCAAATGAGGATCACGTCATCAATGTAACGTCCAAAATAAACTATAAATTCAGCATAGGGATTGTTTTGCCAAATATATATGTCTTCCCATTGGCCCATGGTTAGATTGGCATATACAGGTGCATAATTAGCTCCCATCGCCGTCCCCTTTAATTGTAAATAAAACTGCTCACAGAACGTAAAATAATTGTGTTTGAGACAGAACTCCACTGCCTCCAATAAAAACTGGGACTGTAAAGAATTAAAATCTCCACTCTTGTTTAGGAAATATTGGACAGCTCTAGTTCCCACTTCGTGCGGAATAGAGGTATATAGCGATGCCACGTCCAGAGATGCCCAAAAGTATCCTGGTTCCCATTTGTAATGTTGGAGGGCGTCTATCACTTCTTTTGAATCTTTTATGTATGACGGCAATTGGAGAACCAGAGGTTGTAACATATGGTCGATATACATTGAAAGGCCATTAAGGAAGCTGTTCGTGCTGGCTATAATAGGGCGGCCTGGAGGATCTACAAGAGATTTGTGAATTTTCGGTAAAAAATAAAAATGGGGGGTACTACATTCAAAGGGAGGAAAAACTGCCTTTCTCTTTTTGTGAGCACACCACTTTCCCACGCTGTATAAATCAGCGTTTTCAGTAGCTGTTGGTATTCGGGGAGAGGGTCTTTAGACAGTTTAAGGTAAGTGTCAGTATCCGCTAGAAGACGGCTGGCTTCTTTCAGATAATCTACCTTATTTTGGATCACTATGCTGCCCCCTTTGTCCGCCTGTTTAATAATAAGGTCAGCATTATTCTTTAAAACTTTAAGAGCTTGATTCTCCTCAAATGATAAATTCAAATGTTTTGTATTATTTGGTTTTTCACACAAAACTACCAGATCTTTGTAGACCGCTTGATAGTAGGTCTCGATGTACGGCCCTTTAGAGGAACTAGGGTAAAATGTGGATTTGGGTTTAAAGGTGGTGGTTAGCATAGGGGGCTCCACCTGTGATATGTGAACAGGGATTTTAAATATCTTGAAGTTTTTGTAATTGAGCACATTCCGAAAGGAACTCTGACTACCAATGAAAGATTCTCCCTTCTTTGCAGAAGGGAGGTCTTCTGGATACATAAGTTCGACAGCTTGGCACCTAAGGGGTTAAATGAGGAAATTGAAGTTAACGTTCTTATCTAACTCTTCCTATTTTATATATAGCTTTTTATTCTATATTCTAAAACATTTTATGAGTAGTTTTTATGAATTGCCACTAGAGGGCACCATTTGGATAGAGTGCCCATACAACCTATTGTGGATATTATGTTGCAACAATATAGATTTGTTATAATGAGATCTAGTGACCAGTTAAGACACAAAAAAAATGCTGTTTATCTTTCAGTAATTTATGATATGCTAATATGTTTTTTTTTAAAATAATTCTCTTGCAATATATTTTTAAAAAATAATTCTCTTGCAATATATATGTGATTTATATGTCTGTTTGTCTTTTTGGATGTCCAAAGGGTTAAATCTCTCGGTTTGGTACACCTCCCCTTTCTCCTCCCCTTCCTCAAATTCCCCCCCTATCTTAGTCTATTTAATTAAACTTTATACCTAGGTCCTATTGACTGTGACAAAGCTCTTGTAAGGGCGAAACGCGTCGTCTAGGACCCCTCTTAATATCCCCCTTTTATGATGGAAGATCCTATTCATGCATAAGAACTTTTATATCCGATTATTTTAATCGCCATGCAACGCTGTTGATTTTTCAACAAGCGCATACTGCATTTTGCCCACTGGAGGGCGCCTAAACTTCTCCCTGCAGTACAGCTGGTTTACTGAGACAGCGTCTCAGACGTGGGACGCTTGCATGTTCACCCAGGGAGAGCGTCCTTTCTGATAGGCTAATCCACCCTGTGTCTCCAGTAGTCACATTTATCGGGTCTGTGAAGCTTCCAGACCCGCATAGGAGAGAGCCTAGGATCCCGGACATTGTTACATCAGCCAGGAGAAGGACATTCGATCGATGTTTACATCTGGCTGGGTAATGTACTGTGCTCACCATTTGCACTAATGATGTCTTGCTAGACAGCCCACAAACGAAAACCGCAAGCTTTAACCATTTGAAGTCTGAAGAGGGTGCTGGTCTGATGCAGACATTTGGAAAGTTTTTTTTTTTTTTTTTTATACTTTTTTTATAATTTTTTTATACTTTTTTTATTATATTGTGTACATTGTGGAAACTTTCCCTTTTTTAACCATATAAAGGACTGGATCTTCCGAAAATTAAAGTGTTAATGTATGTTTTTTTCTTCACAAACATTAAGTGGATTTATAATTGGTGAACTTTCAGGAGCGCAGAGTTTTCCTTTTTGGTGTATTTCTATACAGGCCATACACTGCTCCACTCACATAAAAAGATAATAACTTCTGTCCCATAAAATCTAGCCCATGATGTACTGGAGGTGACATAATGGAGGACCCTGCAGTCTCTTTGAGACACTAGAGAGCAGCTGCATTTGATGTGAGGGTGAGCCTTGGACAACCGGGATATAGTATGATTAGGATGCACAGGGGACTTCTGTCATTGACATGCAATAATGTCTGGCAGCTTACCTTCTTCTCATGTCTCCATCAGAGGCCTGACTCTCTTCTGGCTGCCTTTTTATCACCTCTCCTTCCTGTATGGCCCCACCCCAGGCCATCCCAGGAAGTCTATATTAACTGTTGCACTGCAGGTCTGCTTGGCTGTTCAACCGTGTTGTTAGCTTAAGTTCCTGTCTGCAGTGTGCTACGTTTACCTTCCTGTGTACCATTTTCGGCCCGTCCCTGACTTCTCCTGTTTGCCTGTGACCCTGTCCTTTTGTCTGTCCCTCGGTTACCCTTGTCTGTCTGTTGCCCTGACCTCGGCTTACCCAACACTATCGCTTGTCCTGGTTGCTGCTTCCCCTCTCTCCCTGCGGAGCGTGACCTAGGGGATCCCAGGGGTCACGACCTGGATCCAGCTGCGGCAAAGGCCATCCTCACCACTAGAGGCTCTGGTGAACACAAAGCTGGGTCTTAGACTCCGTGCCCTGGGGAATATTGGGTTCACGCTTCCTCTCTGTTTGCAGCAGTCGGCTATAGGGTTCACTACCCTGTGGTGCATTCCTGACCCCAATGGGGTGCACTTGTCACCTGGCCACAGGTGACCTGACAACTTCTCCATGAGTCTTATATTCATGGCTGCAAATATCTGTACACAGGGTGTATGTTGTATAATCAATTTCTTGGTGGTAACCATACTTTTGAGATTGGGATATTACCCCTAAAGTGACAGCTGATCCATCTGCTGGGGTCATTATTGCGGTAATATGGTTTTTGTATCTCCTTTTGTCCTCCACCAAGCCATTTGTGCTGCTGAATGCTGTGTACTGCTTTGACACTATTAAAAGGAGCTTTTCTAAATTATGGTAGGCCTAATTTTCGCTAAACATAAATATAATTTTCATCCATGTTCTCCTGAGAAAGTAAATGATTTTCACGAAACGTGTAGCAAGAACACAGTCATAATATAGGTTGCACCAAGCATATATGGTCAAGCAGAACAAGAGGTAATACCGTGGGCTTCAGTTATTTATATATATATATATATATATATATATATATATATATATATATATATCGTTATACTGTAGTAATTGTAATTAACTTAGCACAAATGTAGAAGTACTGATTTATAAAGCGACTGAGAGTGTTTTAGCAACATTCTAGCAACAATGCAGGATGGGTTGATGTCAGCTTTGGGAGTGTTACACCCAGGCTTCAAGAGGTACATAAATTAGCAACACCTATAGCAAGGATGTTATTTAACCACTTCAGCCCCAGATGGATTTAACCCCTTAATGACCAGGCCATTTTACGGCACTGACAATTGCACGGTTGTGCGACGTTGTACCCAGACAAAATTTATGTCCTTTTTTTTCCACATTTAGAGCTTTCTTTTGGTGGTATTCGATCACCATTGCGT
The DNA here is from genome assembly GCF_905171775.1 of Rana temporaria. Lineage (NCBI taxonomy): Eukaryota > Metazoa > Chordata > Amphibia > Anura > Ranidae > Rana > Rana temporaria. The sequence goes on from NC_053499.1 coordinate 125,845,707, forward strand.
TTTTTATTTTGTGCGCTATGAACAAAGAGAGCAACAATTTTGATAAAAAACAATATTTTTTACTTTCTGCTATAAAACATATCTAATAAAAATATGTAAAAAATCAAATTCCTTCATAAAATTAGGCCAATTTGTATTCTGCTACATATTTTTGAGTAAAAAAAAATCTCAATACGTGTATATTGATTGGTTTGCACAAAGGTTATCGTGCCTACAAATTATTTTTTATTTATTTAAATTTTTTTACTAGTAATAGCGGCGACCATTTTTAGCAGGACTGCTACATTGCAGCGGACAAATTGGACACCATGTGTCAGGACCATTAAGGTAAGTACTCACCGAGGCCGAGATGCTGAGGGCGGCTCACCTTTGCGACCCTGTGCAGACCACTCCCTGGAGTTAGAACAGAGGAGGGACGGCACAAGGAGGCACCTGTGCCGGGAACTGGTAGGCAGACTTGGTGCAGCTGACGAAAACAGGGCAGGTGCAGAGGACTGGAGACAGTCGTTGATCAGGCAGGAACAGGCAGGTAAGTCCAGAAGGGACCAACAGGAAACAAAGGCAAATCCGGGTCACAGGCCGTGGGTCAGGAGTTGGAGAGATCAGAGGAAGTCCGTGAGAGCAAGCCAAGGTCAAGGGGCAGGAGACAACAGCAAATCCGATAAGCAGGCAGGGGTCAAGTGTAGGAGACGGCAGAGAATCGTCAAGGTCCAATCCGGGTCAAACAGGTCTGGGTATACAGGTTTCCAAGGTTCTCTCACAGGGTAAAGCTGACAACGAACCAGCAATTAGCAAAGGGGAAGGGGCTGGCTTAAATAGGCCGCACTGGCCACTGATTGGTCCCAAGTAACATGGGTTCAGAACCAGGCTCCAAGGGACAGCAAGCAAAGTAATACTTGAGCAGTGGCTCAGAGGCAAAGAGCTGGACTCACAATGGACAGGTCCCAGGTTCAATTCCACCCAGAGCCAACTGGGGAAATGTGACCGTAAAGGGCAGTGCCCTGACAGTGCCCCCCCCCTAGGGGCGGACTCCGGACGCCCAAACTGTCCACTAGTTCCGGGTGCTCCTGATGGATCAAACAGGGAGCATGTAGATCTTTACTTTTTCTTTTTGGGCTTTTTTGATCCTGAAGTTCTGGTAGGGGGCGCCCTCCTTGCTTGTAAGGCCTGTTCAAATACTACCAGATCCTGTTTACGGACCATAGTACCATCCGAGGCATACGTGCAGTCTGGAGGGAGAACTTCAACTGGGGACATAGGAACTGAAGACACAGGAACTGGAACTGGGGACACAGAAACTGAGGACATAAGAACTGGAACTGGGGACACTGGAACTGAAGAAACTGAGGACATAAGAACTGGAACTGGGGACACTGGAACTGAAGAAACTGAGGACATAAGAACTGGAACTGAGGACATAAGAACTGGAACTGGGGACACTGGGACTGATGACACTGGGACTGAAGACACTGGGACTGAAGACACTGGGACTGAAGACACTGGGACTGAAGACACTGGAACTGAAGACACTGGAACTGAAGACACTGGAACTGAAGACACTGGAACTGAAGACACTGGAAAGGTAGGCACAGATTCTGAGGCATAGAAAAAACGTCCAATAGTACCCACTTGAAGAAGCTTTGGCCGAGGTGGGCGAGTTGGGCAAAGCGATATAAGGTGCCCGCTAGCACCACAATAAAAGCAAAGTCCATGGGCTCTTCTCCGCTCTCTTTCTGCCATAGATAGGCTGGACCGGATGACCCCGATCTGCATAGGTTCTTCCTCCTCCAAGGTAGGCGTGTGAGCATCCACAGAGATATCAAGACCTTGTGATGGGGAAGCTTCCTGGCTGGGCACATACAGGGTTTCATAATCTGGCACACACTGGGCTGGCTGGGTGTTATAACCGCACTGGGGCTTCCTATCCCTGGGTACCCGTAGGCCCCGTCAATTAAGAGCAGACCTGGGAGCGCTGGTCTTCTTGGAAACAGAAATATATGAGTCCAGCGCAGACATGAACGTCTCCCAGCTGTCCAAGACTGGACTCTTTTCCTGCAACAGCAGATGAGCCCACGATTTGATCTGCCCTGTTAGCAAATTGATGGAGGCTCGAACCTTAATATAATCCGTGGCATAGGTCCTAGGTCTGAGGGTGAACAACAGCTCACAATCGGTTTGAAAGCACAGGAAGGATGCACGGTTCCCATCGAATTTTTCTGGCATAAGAACAAATGGCTCATAATATACAGGTTCCGGGGCTGGGCGTGTTGTCTCTTTAAATTTTTGGACCTCCTGTTGTAATTCCTGAATAGTATGGTTCAGGCTGGAGACTTGCAGAGCCAGGGAGGAGAGCATCTTGTATAAGTCTGCGGACTCCATAACATTAGTTAGTCCATTATGCAAGGGTTTACCTTCTTGCAAGTTTTGAACGGCAACCGTCAAAACAGACACCTGTTGAAACAGGTTTTCAAGGGGTGAGCATGCCCTGTCGGCCTCAGACATAATGGCTGGTTCGTACTGTCAGCTTTACCTTGTTTGAGACACTTTGAAGAAACCTGAACCTTTACCTGTTTGACCCGGATCTGGACTTGACTACTCTTTGCCTTCTCCTGCACTTGACCCCTGGATTGTTTATTGGACCTGCTGCCGTCTCCACTCCCTTTGACCATTGGCTTACTGACTTGGACTCTCTGCCTTCCGGAACCCCTGACCATTTGGCTTGCTTCTTGGATCTCCTGTTGTCCTGACCTGAACGGGCTCTCAGCCTTCTGGACTTTGTTTGCACCTGCATCTCTGCTATATCTACCACAGCTCCCCTGGTGTCTTCGCATCACATCTCCAGTGATTCTCGTCTTACCATCTTCCGCTGCTGGTAGCCGGTGCCTCTTTGTGCCCCTCCTCGCTGTTACCACCTCCAGGGGGTGAGGTGCACAGAGTCGCAAAGGTGAGCCGCCCTCAGCATCTCGGCCTCGGTAAGTAACGTTCCTGACACCATGTGACACTTTTTGGGGAGCACTGACACTGTATAAATGACACTGGCAGGAATGGGGTTAAAATCAGGGGCAATGGTATATTTCCTCTATGTGTGCTTTCTTACTATGTGGGAGGTTCTGACTCTAGTCGAAGAGAGAGATCGGTCTTCCTGATTAGTAGGAATCACAGATCTTCCTCTGTGACAGAATGATGGTCTGCCTTGTTTACATAGGCAGACCGCTTTTCTGTCATTCCCCCTAACGATCATGTGTGGCTGGAGGACGTCACAGCCACCGGACCCGCTGATTGGCTCCCACTGCGTGCCCCAGACCTGTCAGGACCATTAAGGTAAGTACTCACCGAGGCCGAAATGCTGAGGGCGGCTCACCTTTGCGACCCTGTGCAGACCACTCCCTGAAGTTAGAACAGAGGAGGGACGGCACAAGGAGGCACCGGTGCCGGGAACTGGTAGGCAGACTTGGTGCAGCTGACGAAAACAGGGCAGGTGCAGAGGACTGGAGACAGTCGTTGATCAGGCAGGAACAGGCAGGTAAGTCCAGAAGGGACCAACAGGAAACAAAGGCAAATCCGGGTCACAGGCGCTGGGTCAGGAGTTGGAGAGATCAGAGGAAGTCCGTGAGAGCAAGCCAAGGTCAAGGGGCAGGAGACAACAGCAAATCCGATAAGCAGGCAGGGGTCAAGTGTAGGAGACGGCAGAGAATCGTCAAGGTCCAATCCGGGTCAAACAGGTCAGGGTATTCAGGTTACAAGGTTCTCTCACAGGGTAAAGCTGACAACGAACCAGCAATTAGCAAAGGGGAAGGGGCTGGCTTAAATAGGCCGCACTGGCCACTGATTGGTCCAAAGTAACATAGGTTCAGCACCAGGCTCCAACGGACAGCAAGCAAAGTAATACTTGAGCAGTGGCTCAGAGGCAAAGAGCTGGACTTATAATGGATAGGTCCTAGGTTCAATTCCACCCAGAGCCAACTGGGGAATGTGACCGTAATTGACAAGACCAGGAGGTGCAAACAACGTACAGGTATGTTGTTTCATGCAGTCGGGTCACCCTGCCACAGTATATGTGCGGTGGGCAGTCCGGAAGTAGTTAACATGGGTGAAAACTGCAAAGTTTGTTCTTATCTACAGTCGCCCATTAGCTGCATAGACAATTTTTGGTAAAGAACTTAAAAGATATATTTTATTGGCTAACTTGATTTATGAAGGATGCAAGCTTTTAGGATAACCCAGATCTCTTTGTCGTCCCTTTCTATTCACAAGGCATACCAATGAGAATATAAAGAATCTTCTTGGTGTTGAAATGGGAAATAAATGTTTGTTGTGCCCCCCACACTGCTTCCTGTAAACTGCAAATGGGACTTCTGATGGCTTTCTTTTAACAATGGTTTTCTTCTGGCCACTCTTCCATAAAGGTCAGATTTGTGGAATGCACAACTAAGGGCCCTTTCACACGGGCGGACCGTATGTCCGCTTTTTCAACCATCCGTGTACGGATGAAAAGGGGATATACATTGGTCCCTATGAGATCGCGGGTGTCGGCGGATGAACATCCGCTGACACCCGATTTCACCCGGTTCCGCATTACTTCGATTCTGCAGACGGAGGAAAACCCTATTTTTCCATCTGTCTGCGGATCCGATCCCCCCATAGAGGAAAGCGGATAAAAGATAGGGCGGTTCCTGCACCTTGTGCGGGGACCGCCCTGTTATCCGCCGGCTCAGCGGGGATCAACTGAGTGATTGCGCTCGTGACCCGGTCCGAAGCTCAGTGACAAAGTGCCCACGGGACCCGCAGACCCGATCGCCACCGGTGTCCCGCAATCGGGTCACAGGAGCTGAAGAAGGGAGAGAGGTGAGTGTAAACAAACCTTCCCTGTTATTCTCTGTGGCTTGTCACTGATCGTCTGTTCCCTGTCATAGGGAACGACGATCAGTGACGTCACACGTCCAGCTATGCCCCCCTACAGTAAGAAACACACAATAGGACACACTTAACCCCTTTAGCGCCCCCTAGTGGTTAACCCCTTCACTGCCATTGTCATTTTCACAGTAATCAGCGCATTTTTATAGCACTTTTCGCTGTAAAAAATGACAATGGTCCCAAAAATGTGTCAAAAGTGTCCAATGTGTCTGCCATAATGTCTCAGTAATGAAGAAAATTGCTGATCGCCGCCATTACTAGTAAAAAATGCCATAAAACTATCCCCTATTTTGTAAACGCTATAACTTTTGCGCAAACCAATCAATAAACGCTTATTGCGATTTATTTTACCAAAAATATGTAGAAGAATACGTATCGGCCTAAACTGATGAAAAATTTTTTTTTTCGATATTTTTGGGGGATATTTATTATAGAAAAAAGTTAAAAATATTGCATTTTTTTTTTAAATTGTCGCTCTAAAAAAAAAAAAAAAAGGACGTCAATTTTGTTTGGGAGCCACGTCAGTTAAAGCGACACAGTGCTGAATCGCAAAAAGAGGCCAGGTCCTTTACCTGCATAATGGTCCAGGTCTTCAGCGGTTAACAAACCTCTGAGGCCTTCACAGAACAGCTGTATTTATACTGAGATGAAATTACACACAGGTGAACTCTATTTACTAATTATGTGATTTCTGAAGGCAATTAGTTCCACTAGATTTTACTTAGGCAAATTCGCAGCAAAAACGCAGCCGCAAAATCGCGGTAAAATCACGATTTTGAATTTGCAGCAGTGTGAACCTAGCCTAAAGGGGGCTAAATACAAATTAACGGCACACTTTTCAGATGTTTATTTGTAAAACCATTCATAATTTTCCTTCCACTTCACAATTATGTGCCACTTTGGTCTATCAAATAAAATCCCAATAAAATACATTTACGTTTTTGGTTGTAACATAACAAAATGTGTAAAATTTCAAGGGGTATGAATACTTTTTCAAGGCACTGTAAAATCATTATTTAAAAAAAACATGATTAGTGGAATATATTTTCACTCATGCATGAAAGATTTGTAAAAGAAGCAAGCTTAAGGCCTGGTTCACACTGGTGCGTTATGACATGCGATTTGGCATGTCAAATCGCATGTCAAAACTGCAGTATTTGCCGCAAATTGCCGGCAATGGCACCGTCCTAATCGGTGCGACGCCGATTTCAAAAAGTAGTTCCTGTACTACTTTTTGCGATTTCGGGCCGCGAGTTTACATAGACATCTGTGCAGAAACCTGCACAAATGTCTCTATAATCACGGCCGAAATCTGGACTGCCAGCGGGAGTGAAATCGTGCGAGTTCAGCTGAACTTGCACGGCTTCACTCCCGCAGCCCTGTGTGAACCTGGGCGTAGCCAAAGTTTATGTATTTTATGAAACTGTGATTATATATACATTATGGTACTCAATATCTTTTTGATTTTTTTTAAACAGGAACTAAAATCTCTATCCTCAAAACACTCAAACCTTGCTACGGTCAGACTTGGTAAGTCTTTATTATACTAACATATACATAGAACACAGTGGCTATACAGCAGAAAAATCCAAAAGTCTTTTTGACTATTGTGAAAAAAATATCTTAGTGAATACTTTCTTCTCATGCTTTAAGCACATATACACACACGGGGCCAGATTCTGGTACATCTGGCGTATCTCCGCGGCGGCGTAACGTATGTCATTTACGTTACGCCGCCGCAAGTTTTTCATGCAAGTGCTTTATTCACAAAGCACTTGCGTGTAAAGTTGCGGCGGCGTAGCGTAAATCACCCGGCGTAAGCCCGCCTAGTTCAAATTAGGCGGGTAGGGGGCGTGTAGCATTTAAATTAAGTGCGTTCCCGCGCCGAACGTACTGCGCATGCGCCGTCCGTAAAAATATCCCAGGGTGCATTGCTCCAAATGACGTTGTAAGGCGTCCAGCCCCATTCACGGACGACTTATGCAAACGACGTAAATTTTTACATTTTGACGCGGGAACGACGGCCTCATATAGCAGGAGCAACTTTACGCCGGGACAAGCCTAACTTAAACGTCGTAACTTTACTGCGTCTGCCGCGCGTACGTTCGGGAATTCGCGTATCTAGCTAATTTGCATACTCGACGGGTAAAACGACGGACGCGCCACCTAGCGGACAAATTTAAGATCTGACGGGGTAGGAGACTTACGCCTGTCGGATCTAATGGATATCTATGCGTAACTGATTCTAAGAATCAGTCGCATAGATACGACGGCCCAGATTAGGACTTACGACGGCGTACATGGCGCTGCGCCGTCGTAAGCCCTTTGAGAATCTGGGCCACGGTATCCAAAATATATAATTTTAGACTGTAGTCCTTTAACACTTAAATCCGAACTCCAGCCTTACCTTTATGGTGATCATACATGGTTCGAATTTCAAAAATCGTATCAAAGAATTTTCATACGAATTTCGCAACAGTTGATTTTCATGCGGTAAACAAATTTGAGGAATCCGATATGTTGGAAATTTTTGGAAAAACTGACGATTTTCTGTTTAATGATGTTTAATAATCGTACGAGAAATGTAATAGAAAAAAAATACACATATGCAAGAAAAGAATATTCCCGGAGAGAAAAGAATATTCCCGGAGAGAAACGAATATTCCCGGCAACATGAAGGTTTGGTCAGTCGATTTTCCAAAATGGTGGCATCATCGGATTACAAAAAAAAAAAAAACTTTCTGATTTTGAAAAGAAAATTTGTTTGAAATTCGACCGTGTATGGCCTGCTTTTGTTTGGCAAAGTTGCACAGGCTCATCTCTGGTAGGAAAAAACACTCCTCCATCCAAACTAACATTCCCCATCTAGGCATTGATGATATTTGCATAACTCCTCCCTAAGAGCCAGTATTGCATCACAGATGAAGGAGTGTGCTGTGATGATGTCAGGAAGATATGCACAGTACCCGGTAAGCCCCTCCCACCAGCTATGATCAGCCTGTACTGCAGGAGAAGGATAGAGGCCCAGTGATGATGCCTATGGGTCTAAAATAAAGTGTGTAATGAAAACAGGTTTGATCTAAAAATGTCATTAGTATGTCCAATGGGATGGGATGTCCAAAAGATGCTAAATGTGGAGGCAGACAAGCAAAAGCTTCCTCTTTTGGGTGGAGCTCTGCTTTAAGCACTCCCTCTTGCCTGCATTCCTGAGCTGATGTCAGTATTTTATTGGACCACCTTTTGATTAAATAACAGCTTTTAGTCTGTTGGGAAATGTCTCTACTAATTTTGCACATCTTGGGCCAAATCTTCAAAGGAGATACGCAGGCGGAACTGCTGTTCAGCCTGCGTATCCCTGTGGCTATCTTTGGAAACGATCCTCAGAAGGATTTTTCCAAAGATAGTCAGAAGATCCGACATCTGTAAGACACTTACACTGTCGGATCTTAGGATGCAGTACCGCATCCGCCGCTGGGGGCATTTCGAGTCGAAATGCCGCTTTGCGTATGCAAATGAGGACTTCGGCAGATCCACAAAGCTTTTTAGCTTTGTGTTTTCTGCGTAAGTTACGTTTTGCATACGTAAAATTAGGGATGCTTTTACAAGGCCTAAACTGTTTAGACCTTGTAAAAACAAACCTTTTTTTCGATCGCCGCGTTTTTTTTAAAATTTTGAATTTTTTTTCACGGCGCGTATTTTTTTTTTTACCCGACGCAACTTTATTGTCCCGTCGCGATCCACAAAGCCCGGCGTAAAGTACGTTCGCGCGATGCACGTTGTAAAAAATGACGTCACACGCATGCGCCGAACGTCCGGCGCGGGAGCGCGCCTCATTTGAATAGGAATCGCCCCCTCGAGCAGACGACCGCCTTGCGACGGAGGCACTTAGGTTACACGGCGTGTAATTTCTAGGTAAGTGCTTTGTGGATCGGGCACTTAGGTAGAAATTTAACGCCTGTGTAACTTAACTGCTGAAAGTTAAGTTAGGCAGGTTTTTTGAGAATTTGGCCCCTAGACTTTGAAATATTTGCCCACTCTTCTTTGCAGAACTGCTCAAGTTCAGTTAAATTTGATTGTGACTGTTTGTGGACTACAGTCTTCAAATCATTCCACAGATTTTCAATGGGGTTTAAGTCTGGGCTCAGACTAGGCCATGCAAGGACATTCACCGTTTTTCTCCTTCAACCACTGTGTGGTTCTTTTTGCTGTGTGCTTTGGGTCATTGTCATGTTGGAAGGTAAACCTTCCTCCCATTGATAACTTTCTGTCAGAGGGCAGCAGATTTTCCTCGACAATTAGATGGTATTTTTGCCCCATCCATTTTCCCTTCTATCCTGACAATTGCTCCAGTCCCTGCTGCATAGAAACACCCTAATAACAGCATTATACCACCTCCATGCTTTACTGTAGGAATGATATTATTTGGATGATGAGCTGTATTGGATTTCTGCCAGACACATCGTTTGGTGTTGAGGTCAAATAATTCAACTTTAGTCTCATCTGTACATAACATCTTTTTTCACGAGGCCTCAGAATCTTCAAGGTGTGTTAAAGGGCTATTAAAGGAAAAAAAAATTCCTTTAAAATAACAAACATGTTATACTTACCTCCACTGTGCAGTTCGTTTTGCACAGAGTGGCCCCGATCCACGTCTTCTGGGGTCCCTCGGCGGCTGTCTCTGGTCCTCCCCGCAAGAACTGACCACAGTAATGCGAGAGCTCACATGGTGATGGGAAATTGCGGGCGTGCTCCCGTGATACAGCGAGCGGCCATAGCCATTCACTGTATCACTCAGCCCCACCCCTCGGCGCGCCGCGTCACTGGATGTGATTGACAGCAGCGCCAGCCAATGGGGGTGCCGGGGGGGGGGAGGGCTCGCGGCAGCATCAGATGTTTTTTCACCTTGCATAGACTGCATTAAGGTGAAAAAAATGTTTACTTTACAACTCCTTTAAGGTGGTCAGATGAGACTAAAATTGAATGATTTGACCTTCTTTTCTATTCCCACTGTATCTGTTATATCTGCATTTTACCTTATTTTGCCTGTCACTACAGAGTTGTTTTCCTATTGATAGATGTAACCAATCCAACAAGCATTGAAGAAGCCTTCAGTGATATTACAGAAAGACTGAATGGACGGGGATTGAATTTGCTGATAAACAATGCTGGAATTGCAGTCTTTCACTCACTGTATGAAGGCACAGCAGAAGACATGATGGAAATGTATAAAACTAATACAATTGGACCAATGCTGGTTACTCAGGTAAAGTATTTTCTTTAGAAAGCTTGAGTGTAAGGACAATGGCATAGGAATTAATTTATCTGCAGCATGCAGGTAATGCAGTATGTCTCCCCCCTGCTCAACTGCATTAGCTCAAAATATAGACATTGGGGTAGATCCACATACAACGGCGCATTATTGCGCCGGGCGTAGCGTATCTAAGATACACTACGCCGCTGTAACTTACATTTTTTTGTTTGAATCCTCAACGAATTCGCGCTGTAAGTTACGGCGGCGTAGTGTATCTGGTGCTGCGTAAGGGCGCGGAATTCAAATAGAAGTGATAGGGGCGTGTTTTATGTTAATACGTCGTGACCCGACGTAAATAACGTTTTTTTGGAACTGCGCATGCGCCGTCCCTGGGGGTATCCCAGTACGCATGCTTGAAATTAAACCGGAACCCGCCAATGCTTACGACGGTGACGTCATTCTACGCAAATTTCTATTCGCGAACGACTTACGCAAACGACGTAAAAAATTCTAAATTGTACGCGGGAAGGACGGCCATACTTAACATTGAGTACGCCTCAGTATAGCAGCTTTAACTATACGCCAGAAAAAGCCGAACGCAAACGACGGAAAAAAAAGCAACGGGCCGACATACGTTCGTGGATCGCCTTAAATAGCTAATTTGCATACTCAACGCGGATTGCGACGGGAACGCCACCTAGCGGCCGCCGAAAAATTGCATCTTAGATCCGATCCGATGTCGGATCGATCCCAGATGCCGTCGTATCTTGTTTTGAGGATTCAAAACAAAGATACGTCGCGGGAAATTTAAAATTACGCCGGCGTATCAGTAGATACGCCGGCGTATCAGTAGATACGCCGGCGTAATCCTTTTGTGGATCTGCCCCATTATGTCCACCAAGCCCACAAGCATTGGGGGGAATGATAATGCTATATGCAGGGATCATTTATCCCTGCGTATATAATGTCTTGAATCACTCTTATAAATAGCTAAAAGGATGCCAAAGGCGATTTACATTATTTAACTGAAAATGCTATGCGTACATATGTGGATGTAAACCCTTTCAGTAGCCTTGTACCTACAGGTAAGCCTATAATAAGACTTGCATGTAGGTACTATGAATATCTGCTAAACCTTTGCGGTTTAGAAGATATTTACACTTCATGCAGATGGTGATGTCACCGGCGCATGCGCTCTAAAGAGACGGTATATCCATGCCGTCCCTTCAGAGCTCCATAACGATGTCTGTGACTCCCATGCGAATGTGCGGGAGTGACGTCATGGCGGTGCTGCCAATAAGACGATTAGAGGACGCAAACCCAGGAGGAAGATCGTGTAAAGATGGAGGCATCTGGCAGGGATCACAGCACGGCAGTACAAGACTTCATTCTAAGATCAGTATTTCATAATGTGCTAGTATCTAATGCATACTGAATGAAATACATTATGTGAGCCAATGCTTCAGTTAACCAGTATATGTACCTTGTAGAGGTTGAGAAATCAAAGGCATATATAAAAGACACAAATTAATGCAACTCTGTAATCATTTACATGTAAATAAATGCAATTTGTAATGGCAAGCAATGTAAGTACCTGAAATTGATCTGGTATCAGCCTCTTGCAGTCCTTGTACAGCAGGGCTGGAGTGAGAGAGGAAGAAGCAGCACAGAAAGCCAATCAATCCATGTGCTGATAGGAGAGAAAGCAGAGTGACAAGAGATGAGCTCATGGGAATGTAGGCTATACCAAGCTATTAAAATCTTAAATAAGAGAACCAAACAAGACCATCAAAGATGGTGATAAATCGGCCGCGGCACCTTTATTGGTATAATCTATAATACAAACATTAAATATATTTAAATAAATTATCTTTATTAAATATCAATACATAAATCTTTAACTTCAAATAAATTTATTTTCAATCTTTCAAAAATCTCACTCAGTCATAAGACTCGAGTGAGTGCCATAAATAAATTATCAATCAAGTCCCCCCTTGAATCAAGGGTGACAAACCACATACAAGGTGCTGCGACAAGGGTGGGGGGGATGGGGAGCTCTTGACCTGTAAGGTAAATTGTGCCCTGACCTCTATACGTGCGGGCTTTATATACCCCTGCTCTCACGTGTATGAGCCAATCGGTACACGAGTTTTTCCCGCTTGAACCTACACGCGCTTCCCGCCAAATACACCTATGCAAATCCCGCCTAAATTCCTGTTTTCCCTCACAACATACATGTTCCAATTGATTCTTATTTAAAATTAAAAGACTTCATTTTTTTTTTTTTTTTTTTTAATAATTTATTTTAGGGATAGCCACAATCCCATGTAGTGGGCACTAATAATGCCCCCTTTTTCATGGGAATGTAGGCTATACCAAGCTATTAAAATCTTAAATAAGAGAACCAAACAAGACCATCAAAGATGGTGATAAATCGGCCGCGGCACCTTTATTGGTATAATCTATAATACAAACATTAAATAAATTATCTTTATTAAATATCAATACATAAATCTTTAACTTCAAATAAATTTATTTTCAATCTTTCAAAAATCTCACTCAGTCATAAGACTCGAGTGAGTGCCATAAATAAATTATCAATCAAGTCCCCACCAGCCTCTCTTTGTTTTTCCCAGAAAAACAAAAAGAGGCCTACCCCAACACCGCGGCCTTCTCAATCATCATTTGTAAATTTGAATTAAATATGTCCAAGCCTATATCAGACAAGTGGACACCGTCTCGTCTATATAGGCCTGGAAAACCTCCCTCCAATTCCACATGTCTGAAAGAGAAACTTTCCATAGTTGGCATAAACTTTTCTATTGAGTGATTCACCCTTTTTCTGATTTTTTCCAAACTTCTCGTCTTACCCGGGGTCAACCAGACCAACCTTGGGATTATTTCTGAAAAAATTATTTTAACACCCGGAAAACACGAATAGAACATCTGTAAATCTTTCTTAATCATGAACATTAAATCTAAGGTGGATTCTTTACCAATATCATTTCCACCACCATGAACTACTATTAAGTCTGGTGAAGGCCAAATCCGTGCTTTCTTGGAAATCTGAAAGGAAAGATTATTCCATTGTAACCCTCGAATACCTTTCCAGAAAATTTGACAGTCTATAGAAAAAGATAAATTCGCTGTGTAGCAACGCTGGCAAGCTCTTCTATGAGCCCAATGCACAAATGAGTGTCCAATTATCCAAATTATTTTCCTGTGACCTAAGAGATTAAATAGATAAATTAGGGCGAATATACAAATTAAATCTTCCTGACTCCCATCTTCCTAAATTTTTTATCACTGAAACCTCTAATCCCATCCTAGCTGCTTCTGTTGCTGCTCCAATCCTAAAGGAGTGTGAAGAGAATTTTAAGTGAGACAAACCTATATGTGCTATACAGCGATTGAAAATCGCTGTAAACTGAAACCTTGTCAATGGCGAACGATCCTCATGAACCAAAAAATTTCCTGAACCTGAAGGTCTATCTTTTATGTATTTTGACAGTGTCACGACAGGACAAAGGAAATGATCTCCGCAAGCATTCAGAGTGAGCCAATGACCCTTGCCCTTAACATCCGTCTTTGATTTTCTTATTAAAATACTGACTTTATTGGGATTAACTACAACCTCATCCAATTTTAAGCCTGAAACACCTTTCTTATTATTAGGGACCAGTTCAGATATTCGCATGGCAGCAAAGAAAATTAAAATAAATGCTGTATGGAATAAAAAGGCTTCATAATCCGATTGACATACTAAAGGGGTAGCTTTGCAAATTTTCTTTAAAATCTCAATTGTGATAGGCCTACGAGTATCCGGTCTACATGTTCTCAGCTTATAACCTTTCAACGCTTGACGCACTGAAAAGAAACTTGTGCATACTGGTAATTTATTCATTTTTAGGAAGAAAGAAATTCCTGCTAAACTCTTATTAATGTGTGTAAATGAAATTTTTTTTTCCATAAGTGTGCTAAGAAACGCTAACACTGTATCCTCTGTCGGTAACAGCCCCGAATGACCTAACTCCTCATTGAATACCAACCACTTCCGCCATGCGATCGAATACTCGATCCACGTTCTGGGAGCCACTGAATTTTTTATGGAATGAAATACAGGGGTTAAATCAATTCCCAAAGATGACTTGGGCATTTGCAACCCATCAAATCTGCTTCCGGAAACAGTAGCCTGAACCGTGTCATCTGTAAACGAGACAATGCATCCGCTAAAGTATTTTGTTTACCCGGAACATGTCTTGCCTTCAACCATATGTTAAATTTGAAGCATAGTAACACAAAATACCTCAGCAATTTTATCACATTTTCAGACTTTGAGGACAAGCAATTTATTGCAAATAATACACCCTTGTTATCAGAATGTATCAATATTCTCTTATTTGCAAAAAACCTTCCCCATAATTCGAAAGCGACTATTATAGGAAATAATTCCAGTAAAACGATATTTTTTGTCGCTTTACTGACAACCCAAAATGGGGGCCAAGTACCACAGCACCAGTGAGTTCTCCAAATCGCCGCAAAACCCACTGATCCAGCCGCATCTGTATACAGGTCCATATCCGCCGTAAAAACAAAATCGTCTTGAAACATAGTGCGGCCATTGTAATCTGACAGGAATTGTGACCACACTAAAATGTCATCTTTTAAATCCGTAGTTAGGCGAATGTGTGAAAAAGGTGATTTTAGACCCGACGAAGCTAATGACAACCTTCTAGAAAAAATTCGACCTACCGGCATCACTCGCGACGCAAACGCTAGTAAACCTAAAAACGATTGAAGCTCTTTTAAAATCACCTTTTTCCGTCTAATAATACCACAAATCATGCTTTTTATTTTATCAATTTTTTCAATAGGGAGTTGGTACTGAAATAACTCGGTGTCAATGCTGATACCTAAAAAATCTAACTTAGTTGCTGGAAAAACTGTTTTTTCGAATGCTATTGGAATGCCAAAATATTCAGCAATCGCTAAAAACAATTTCAACAGCAATAAACAAATTGGCGAATCAGGTGGGCCTATGAACAAGAAGTCATCTAGGTAGTGGGTGATACCTACACAACCTGATTCTACCATAACTACCCACTGTAAAAATGTTGCAAAAGTTTCAAAATATTGGCACGACAGTGAGCAGCCCATTGGCAAACACATGTCGTAAAAGAAATAATTTTCAAAGCAAAAACCTAATGAGCTGAAGGACTCCGAAGCAATAGGAAGTAACCTAAATGCCGATTTTATATCTGATTTGGCTAATAACGCCCCTACACCAAATTCCCTTATCATCTTAACCGCATCATCAAAACTTGCATAAGAGACTGACGATAATGCTGCATCAATCTCATCATTCAAGGATCTTCCTTTCGGATAAGAAAGATGATGTATGAGTCTGAAGGAATTTGGTTCTTTTTTAGGTAAAAGTCCCAAAGGAGATATCCTAAAATCCCTAAAAGGGGGAGAGACAAAAGGTCCAGCGATACGCCCAGCCTCAATTTCCTTAATTAATTTCTTTTTTACTATCTGACTATATTGAACAACTGATTTTAAATTGTCTACTACCTCACAGCCTATGCCTGAGAATTTTGGAAGCTTAAAACCGTTTGAGAACCCTTCAATTAAAATTTCCTTGTCTGGATAAAGGAGCAGCCAGGGATGCATTTTTTCCACTTTCACTGGGGTGCGTGCTTTTGGAACTATCTTTCTGTTGTAAGTTCCTTTTGAAACACTTCACTACCGGGTGATTCCCGAAGCAAAACGAACATTCATGTTTATATCTACAGGCTGTGGCCCATCTACATTGCGATTCATTAAACGCATAACATATGCCTTTCTTATACACTGACTGAGTACTTTGGCTAGCTGGACTTTGTTTATTAAAAACTGGCTTCTGAGGGAGTAATAAGTTTAGCCATAATCCAACATCCTTCATCCCCCATTTAAGATTCTTATGTACAGCCAGTTTTTGGCGGAAGGATTCGTCGTAGATGAACCATCCGAATCCACCAAAACTCCTGTACGCCTCTAATATGTTTTCCAAATGTTGGAACAGGCCACTACATTTTTCCGGGAATTTTTCACCCAGCACTGCTGAAAAAATGCAGTATGCCTGCAACCAATTCTGAAAAGATCTAGGCGCATACCGGCGCCTATCATCTTCATCAAATTTTTTGTCACTTTTTACTGCAAATTCCTTTGCATTTGGAAGTAGTGACATTAAATCAATGAACTCACCCTTCCAAATTTTTTCTTTTACATTATCTGGTAAATGAAACCCTAGTGGTGAAATCTCACATGGTAATACCTCCTTAAAACAATGCTCAGGTATATTAGATTGTCTACTCTCACCGACACTGACAGGGGATACACTGCTTTCAGACCATACATTAGCATGTGACTGTACTGGAATTTGAGCTGTCTTTAAAGAATCTGTTAACTGAGAAATGGATAATAGTAGCTTTGACACTAACATATTCTCTGCAGACTCACCAGCCTTTGCTGAGGGAGCGCTCTGCACAGCCAGGTCATTCTGTCCTTGCAAACTCTTCTCTCTGCCAGCCATCCCATTGCCCAGCTGATCTAGCCTGGACATATGCAATGCTGCCGCTCCAGCTTCTTTTGAATTTCGCGCCTGTGGAGATAAAGAAGAATCTTCTCCCCTCAGCGGGGATGGTTTAGCCTTGTTCCGCCCTCCCTTTCGTCCAGGCGAGGGGGAGACTGACTTACGCTTCCTCGTCACCTTCTTTGCGCCTTGCTCATTCGCTCTGACGCCATCTTCCTCCTCCTCTCCTGGGCAGTCTTCAGACACGCGAGAAGCTGCAGAGGTGGATGGACGCTCCGGTGGACGGTTGCGCGGAGACCTTCGGGAAAAAGAAGGTACAGGGGTGGGGGGCGGCGAGCACGGAGATAACACTTCTCCTTCTTCCAGCGCAGCAGCACTTTCATCATGGGGTTCTTCAAGCGAAACCTCCACTGGCGACACGTCCATCCCCGCAAGGCATCTTTCCAGCCATTCTTCCCCTCCTTCCGACGCCGCTCTTTCCAAGACCCTCCGCACCAGAGACTTCATGTCTTCTGAGGTAAGCTGGCTCATCCGACGTAACTGCAGAGCTCTTGACCTGTAAGGTAAATTGTGCCCTGACCTCTATACGTGCAGGCTTTATATACCCCTGCTCTCACGTGTATGAGCCAATCGGTACACGAGTTTTTCCCGCTTGAACCTACACGCGCTTCCCGCCCAATACACCTATGCAAATCCCGCCTAAATTCCTGTTTTCCCTCACAACATACATGTTCCAATTGATTCTTATTTAAAATTAAAAGACTCCATTTTTTTTTTTTTTTTTTTTTTTTAATAATTTCTTTTAGGGATAGCCACAATCCCATGTAGTGGGCACTAATAATGCCCCCTTTTTCAATCCTGTGCTTTTACTGTCCGATGACAGACATGAGGATGGTCCAGGATGACCCGATGCTGCCCATCAAACTAAGAACATCTAAGAACAGAAAATGTGTACTGCAGCAAAAGCTTGTTTTGTTATTTTATATTTTACTTGGCTATTAATTTGAATCTTGTAAATTTTAGTTGTACTGTAGTTGTGCTTTATGCACATAGCTGTGATTTTCTCCACTGTATCCCACACGGGCACTGTATTTTTCTCATCAAAGGGATAAGTGTTGCATATCATTTTGGGATAGCCCATGCTTTGTTTTGGAGATACTGTCTTGCAAAATGTATTTTAAATCCAAAAATGTTGTGCTGTCACCAAAATACAGTTGTGCTCATAAGTTTACATACCCTGGCAGAATTTATGATTTCTTGGCCATTTTTCAGAGAATATGAATCATAATACAAAAAAATCCTTCACTCATGATTAGTGTTTGGCTGAAGCCATTTATTATCAGTCAACTGTGTTTACTCTTTTCAAATCATAATGGCAACAGAAACTACCCAAATGACCCTGATCAAAAGTTTACCTACCCTGGCGATTTTGGCCTGATAACATGCACACAAGTTGACACAAAGGGGTTTGAATGGCACCTGTGAACTTTTTGCTTGTAATTAGTGTGTGTGTGTATAAAAGGTTAGTGAGTTTCTGGACTCCTGACAGACCCTTGCATCTTACATCCAGTTCTGCACTGATGTTTCTGGATTCTAAATCATGAGGAAAGCAAAATAATTGTCAAAGGATCTGCGGTAAAAGGTAGTTGAACTGTATAAAACAGAAAATGGATATAAAAACATATCCAAGCAATTGAAAATGCCTATCAGCAGTGTTTAAACTCTAATCAAGAAGTGGAAAATTAGATGTTCTGTTGAAACCAAACCACGGTCAGGTAGATCAACTAAAATTTCAGCCACAACTGCCAGGAAAATTGTTCGGGATGCAAAGAAAAACCCACAAATAACTTCAGGTGAAATACAGGACTCTCTGAAAACGTGGTGTGGTTTCAAGATGCACAATAAGGAGGCACTTGAAAAAAGATTGGCTGCATTGTCGAGTCGCCATAAAAAACCCATCACTATGCAAATGCCACAAAGTATCCCACTTACAATATGCCAAACAGCACAGAGACAAGCCTCAAACCTTCTGGCATTTGGAGTGATGAGACCAAAATTTTGCTTTTTGGCCAAAACCATAAATGCTTCATTTGGAGAGGAGTCAACAAGGTCTATGATGAAAGGTACACCATCCCTACTGTGAAACATGGAGGTGGATCACTGTTTTGGGGATGTGTGAGCTACAAGGCACAGGAAATTTGGTCTAAATTGACGGCAAGATGAATGCAGTATGTTATCAAAAAATACTGGAGGAACATTGGCATTCATCAGCCAGGAAGCTGCGCATGGAACGTACTTGGACATTCCAACATGACAATGATCCAAAACACAAGGCCAAGTCAACCTGTCATTGGCTACAGCAGAATAACGTGAAGGTTCTGGAGTGGCCATCTCAGTCTCCTGACCTCAATATCATTGATCCACTCTGGGGAGATCTCAAACGTGCAGGTCATGCAAGACAGCCCAAGAATTTATAGGAACTGGAGGCTTTTTGCCAAGAGGAATGGGCAGCTTTAACATCTGAGAAGGTAAAGAACCTCATCCACAATTACCACAAAAGACTTCAAGCTGTCATTGATGTTAAAAGGGGACAATATACAGTATTAAGAACTGGGGTATGTAAACTTTTGATCAGGGTCATTTGGGTAGTTTCAGTTTTGTGTTATCATTAAATTTCTCTGAAAAATGGCCAAGAAATCATAAATTCTGCCAGGGTATGTAAACTTATGAGCACAACTGTAGCAATAAAAGGTGAAATCTTCAAATTAGAACAGGACTTTTGTCTATTTATCTACTTTACGTGTATCTAGCATTGCATACGTACATTTATATTTTCACAAATGCTCCATTTTCAGTTGAGAAGTAATCCTTGGTATATTAATAATCTTTCCCTCCTTAGGCATTCTTTCCTTTGCTCAAGAAAGCTGCTCAGGAAAATCCTAATGAAGTCAAGAGCTGCAGCAAGGCTGCTGTGATAAACATATCCAGTGGCGCTGCGTCTATAGAGAGAACACCACTTGAATTCTCTGTACAGCCTCTTTTTGAATACCGCTGCAGTAAGGTAACAAAACAGCCTGGTCTGTCATCTTTTGAAACATTCATGCTTGTGAGCTGCATTATAAACCTGCTGAGAAGTAATGTATCTAAATATCTAAACATCCAATGGTGGTGACAATACAATGACTGCAGTTACAAACATGCCCTGCCAATTGCCATGAGAACCACATACGCTGTGGTTATGATGGTCTCTGTAAGAAATCCCGATAATGAGATCTGATCTCACCGAATGCCTTACTACAACTTTTGAAAATAGGCCAATGGTCTTTATTTAGAGAAAGCAGCCAGCACGTTTCAGGGGCTCAGCACTCCTCCTTCATCAGGGCTGTAAAAATCAAACTAGATAGTTTGCACATCAGTTGCACTCAGAGTTTAGCTCCTATATATGCCAGTGAAGAAAGAGAAAGGACAACATCTGTCAGTGTTCAAGAAAGTGAAGGACATGATGTATTAATCGTTCTCAGATTCCAGAACAGTTTTTATTAGTTTTAATGGTTTGCCAGGCTTTCCACTACGAAAACAAACTTTCTTCCCAGAGAGAAATTAATATAATTCTGCTATGGTATTTCTGCAACATTTAAACTGATAACATTTTCTGGGTATCAGAGCTTGCCTACTTCCCACCATCAAACCCTCCCTATGTTGGGCTGCTCCAATGGCTACGAAATGTATGAGAAAAGATAGAAGATATGAAAAAATGTCAGCTGCACCCCAAACTTAGCTCCTCTCGTATTTATTGATTGACATCAAAATTACTGCATACATGTCTCCGCCCAAAAAACAGCCTTTGTTGATGCATTTCACTACCTTGTCTCGCTCACAAGGATAGCATAAATCATTTCCTATCCCTGTGAGCAAGCCTGGAGTGGTAAAACACATCAAGGAAGGTTGGTTTTGGGGTGGAGACAAGTTTGATGCAGTCATTTTGCTTGGTTTCTGGAGTCTGGAGAAAGATATAGGTTGTAGCTGGGCCACCTGTGTATCTGCTGGGCTCCTAGGCTCCTATCTAGGTTGCCTTGTGGATGCTCGTTGGACTGACGTCTGAACTCGTTAGTAAAACTGATTGCTATGATATCGGTAGTCATAAGCTCATGAACGTGTTTTCTAACACTGCAAAACAATTCATGTAGACGGGTATCTGCAAAGTAGCGTTTGCTTGGTAGTGTAACACGGCTCAATATGTTGCATGAGCCTACGAAATCCAATGTCCTCCACAACAGAGAATGGCTGGTCGTCTAATGCAATAAATTCCATAATTTTATCTGTAATGGCACAAGCTTTGGGACTGTCACTTGTAAATATAAGTTATACTACACTGACAACAAGCGCATGAATGTTTTAAACATGACAGCACGCAATATATAGTTACTAGTATAATACTACTGAATATCTCAAACAAATAGCATGCAATCAATTTCACATCAAATTTAATCATTTCAATTATATTATTTGGTACAAGTCAGATATACTGCAGTGCAGACATAACTACCGTGCATGGAAAGAGAGCTGCACTGTTAATAAAAGTGCTGGTTATGACTAAGGCCTTATAGGCTGAAACGCGTCAACATTTTCTATTTACGTTTCTCTACTGTGGCTTGTCAATAAATATGTCTATTGTTTAAGAGCAACGACCGGAGTGCGGATCATCTTTTCCTCATTATTCTACGCAGCCAGCGACTGTGGATCGAGCACCCGGGAGCTCTGTTTTCCATGTGATGTATGGGTAGTAGCACTGACTTTTTTGTTTATATACTGTTAAAAAAAGGCCAGGTAATGCATGTTTGAACTGCTATTAGAAAGAAAGATAGCATTATACAGTATAACATACTGAAATTCTATCTTTCTTCATTCTAACCTGGCCTGTTAGTTTAGTAGTAGTAGAACTAGTATCTAACTAAATATTACTAGTACATATACAACTGAATATCTCTTTCTAATAGCATGTAAAGTTTGTATTATATAGTACACTAGTTTATATACTATAATAAACTAGTACTATATAATAAAAACTTTGCATGCTATTTAAAAAGAGATATTCAGTATAGTATATTTAGTTAGTTCTACTACTACTACTAAACTAACAGGCCAGGTAATACATGTTTGAACTGCTATTAGAAAGAAAGATCATTTCAGTTCTATAGTATTAGTTGGATTGTCAGTTTAAGTAAGAGAAAAGCGGCAATGCTCACCAGCGAATAGTAGTAATAGTAGCCATCCAGGAGGGACAGTGCCCACTCTCCTATGTACCCCTGTATGCACCCGTCTCCCAACTGCATCTCAATCACGAGGAACGTCCGCAGGGAAAGTGCTTCCAACTCCAGCGTCTCAACCGCAGGGAACGTGCTCACGAGTCCAGCGTCTTAACCACGAGTAACGTGGCTTGTTTACTGACTACGCTTCTGTTTGATCAGTACTTGTTATATCTGCTACTGGACCTCCTAGTAGGGCGATCCTGAGGACCATGACATGGTACTAACATGCAACTAAACCAATTTCCAGATTAGTTTTTAGACTCTGCACCTCAGATGAGCCTGCGTTATTTGCCAGGGTAACCTGCTTGTATATCAAACCTGCTGGTCTACTACTATAGCTACTGGTCTCCGAGCCTGACCGTGACACCTACCCTCCCATCTGGGACAGCACCTAACTGACTATTTCCAACCAGCTTACCTGAAGATTTAAGCAAATATTTTGTGGATTTATCCTGTTTATGTATTGCTCATAGTATGAATATTATTATTCCCTTAGGCTGCACTGAACATGTTAACACGTTGTCAAGCTGAGGCCTACAAAACAGATGGGGTCATTGCTGTGACAGTTGCTCCTGGCTGGGTTCAAACAGATATGGGAGGACCTAAGGTAGGTCAAAATTAGACATAGCAGTTCTAAAAGGGGTGAATTGTAAGCTATGTAGTGATCTTTAAAGAGGTTATCCAGGTAACCTTATAATTATCTATTGGTAAGATGCCCGTACAGTCAATAAAGGATTGTCCTTCTACTGAAAAGTGCACCCCTTAGAGTGGCAGGTGTTTTCTTCATCATCTGGTAACAGGTCACCAACTGGTCATCAGGCAACAGGGTCATTAATAACACACCCAATCCAGAAGATACCATTGCTATGAACATGTAAAGTGGCCTGCATCTAAGTTAATGGAATGCAGTATGTTTGGCCGCAGATCATTATTTATAAATGTTGCATATCATCTGTACATGGATATGGATGCGGAGCTCTCAAAAGTCTATTTTTTTATTTTTACAAATGTATTTCCCATTTCCTTCTAAAAAGATTTTGCTTTTGTTTCTGCATTAACATGTATTTGTCTCACAGGCTCCCCTGAAACCATATGACAGTGTGGGTAGTATGATGAAAGTGTTCGACACCCTAACCGAAAAACATAATGGAATGTTTCTGAATTACAAAGGACAGACTCTACCATGGTGACCTGGAGGAACAGTCATATTGGGCAACTTTCATGGAAGACAAACAAGGGAATGTACCTTTTTTTTGCTTTTTCGTTCAGTTACAAGTATAAAACATTTACAGCATGATGACTTCACCTGGCTGGTTAGTGAAAATTAGAGTTAACCTGCCTGGCGGTATTCCCGAGTCTGACTCGGGGTTAGATTTTCCTGCTGCGAGTGGTAACCCAGAGTCAGACTCGGGCTTGCCTCGCTAGATCCACAGGCACTGTTTACTTACCTTGTCCCTGGATCCAGCGATGCCACCGCGCTGTGTGAGCGAGCGGGACCTCGCTCGATTCACACAGCGTCCTCCTGTGCCGCCGATCTCCGTTCCCTGCGACGTTACGACACACGGGGACGGAGAACAGCGCCAAATTCAAAAAAGTAAAGAAACACATTACATACAGTATACTGTAATCTTATAGATTACAGTACTGTATGTAAAAAAAAACACCCCCCCTTGTCCCTAGTGGTCTGCCCAGTGTCATGCATGTTCTTTTATATAATAAAAACCTTTCTTTCTCCCTGCAAACTGTAGATTGTCCATAGCAACCAAAAGTGTCCCTTTATGTAAAAAATGGTTTTAGATCAGCTAAAAAACAGCGATAATAAATTATAATCACTTGTAGAATTGTGCGATAGCGATTTGTGGGGAAATTCGTCATAAAAAAAAAAAAAGAATGACAGCAACAATTCTGCAACTGAGCAAATTTCAGTGATTTTGATTTGATTACATTATTGAATAATTTTTATTATAATTATATTATTATTTGTTATAATTATTTATAATTATTTATTATATTATAATTTATAATTTTGTTTTTAAAAAAATGTCATACCCCGGATGCCTATTAGAATCTTGTTTGGTCAGATTTAAGTGAGTTATTTCTAAAAATTACAGGCCTACAGTATAAAACGCCAAATTTCCTTGCAAATAATGGTACCGCTTTCAACATGTTTTTTCTGAAAGAATCATACCGCCAGGGAGGTTAATCAAGCAGACCATAATTACAAACATAAGTAAGCACGATCTAACTTCATGCGCAAACACTCATCTACTTTACAGCAGATCTAATGGTAAACAAAATACCCTTCCTATACTGGTCCTTAAAAGTAAAAAAAATAAAAAGCAAAAAGAGATGCTTAGACTTTTTGTCACATGACCTCTTATAAAGGGGAGGATCAGCCGATCTATATTCTGATTTTCCTCATCAGCATAATTCACCAACATGCTTAACCCCCCTGACGGTAAACCCGAGCGTGACTCGGGGTTGGTTTTCAATGCTAAGATCGGTATCCCCGAGTCACGCTCGGGGTGGACGTGCAGCGGCGCAGCTTACCTTTCGCTGGATCCACAGGCAAGTTACTCACCTTGTCCCTGGATCCAGCGATGCCACCGCGCTGTGTGAGCGAGCGGGTCCTCCTCGCTCGATTCACAGTCTCCCCGTGTGCCGCCGATCTCCGTTCCCTGCGACGTTACGACGCACGGGGACGGAGAACGGCGCCAAATTCAAAAAAGTAAACAAACACTTTACATACAGTATACTGTAATCTTATAGATTACAGTACTGTATGTAAAAAATACACACCCCCCTTGTCCCTAGTGGTCTGCCCAGTGCCCTGCATGTACTTTTATATAATAAAAAAAATTCTTTCTGCCTAAAAACTGTAGATTGTCCAAAAGTGTCCCTTTATGTCAAAAATGGTTTTAGATCAGCTAGAAAACAGCGATAATAAATTATAATCACTTGCAGAAATGTGCAATAGCGATTTGTGGGGAAATTTGTCATAAAAAAAAATGACAGCGACAATTCTGCAACTGCAAATTTCAGTGATTTTGAGTTGATTACATTATTGAATATTTTTTATTATAATTATATTATTATTTGTTATAATTATTTATAATTATTTATTATATTATAATTTATAATTTTGTTTTAAAAAAAAAATCATACCCGGGATGCCTACTAGACTCTTGTTTGGTCAGATTTAAGTGAGTTATTCCTAAAAATTACAGGCCTACAGTATAAAACGCCAAATTTCCTTGCAAAATAATTGTACCGCTTTTGGTACGTAATTCCAGACAGAATCATACCGCCAGGGAGGTTAAGCATTTGGCCACATGATTTGCCACTGTGGGATTCTATGGCACCAGTTTCTGCAGCCAAGGTTAGTATTTCAAGATTTTGTTTATCATTTCTAACTTTAAGGCAATGGATAAGCAGAGATCTGAATCTGGCTATTTGATTTCAGGTCTGCCTTATTCAAAATACAGGTCTCAATAATGTCTAAGTATTTTTTATAAAACAAATCCTGTGCAGTAGCATATGCAATATGTTAAAGTAAAATTTGAGTCTAGAACTAAGCTCAAAACAGCTCCCACCCCCTTCTAATGCCTCGTACACACGAGCGGTTTTCCCGACGAGAAAACTGCCATTTTTTAGATTGATCGGGAAAAACGGTTATGTGTATGCTCCATAGCAGTTTTCCTGACAAGAAAACTGCCCGCAAAAAAAAATTCAAACCTGCCTGTTTTCCCGTCATGTTTCCCATCAGTCTTTTTCTTGTTGGGAAAACCGCTCGTGTGTACGCTTTTCCCGAGGGGAAAAAAACATGCATGCTCAGAATCAAGTATGAGACGGGAGCGCTCATTCTGGTAAAACTAGCGTTCGTAATGGAGATAGCACATTCGTCACGCTGTATTGGACTGAAAAGCACGAAGACTGAAAAGAGTGAATCGTCTCTCACCAAAATTTTACTAACACGAGGATCAGCAAAAGCAGCCCAAAGGGTGGCGACTCTCTTACCCACAGAGCCGCCCGCCGGCTCTCTCACCCGCGGAGCCGCCCGCTGGCTCTCTCACCCGCGGAGCCCGCCAGCCGGCTCTCTCACCCGCGGAGCCCGCCAGCCGGCTCTCTCACCCGCGGAGCCGCCCGCCGGCTCTCTCACCCGTGGAGCCGCCCGCCGGCTCTCTCACCCATGGAGCCGCCCACCCACCGACATTCTCGGAGGGGTAATTTCCCCGTTGCCCCCCCTGGATCCGCTCCTGCAGCCGCCACTGTTTAGATCATCTCTTCTATTCTCTGTCCCCACACAGGTAATCTATGCTGCTGCTCTCAAAATCCCCCATAACTGAAACTGACTCTTTGATAGCATAGTTAGCACTTTTAAATCAGCCACAATTAATTAAAGTGGAGTTCCGGCCAAAAGTGGAACTTCCACTTTAAGCACTCCTTGTGCCCTTACATGCCACATTTGACATATCATTTTTTGGGGGGGGGGGGGGGGAGTGGGTACATGGCTTGGACAGGTACTTTCTGTCACGTGGCCGCCTAGGCGACTCATCCTCTCCCCCTAGGCAGCCCATCCCTCTCTGCAATCTTCTGGGACACGTTACAGGTCCCAAAACATTTCCTGGCCACTAGGAGAATGCAGTGCGACTCGCGCATGTGCTGTGCACACCTGGCTGTCAAGCCGCAAGCTGTCACATTCGGGCGCCCACAGTTGCAATGACGACACTGCGGAGAGGAGGGGCAGAGGAGCGAGGCTTCGAGCAGCAGCATTGCTGGACCATGGGACAGGTAAGTGTCTGTTTATTAAAAGTCAGCAGGTACACCATTTGTAGCTGCTGACTTTTAATAAACTGAAGAAAGACTGGAACTCCGCTTTAAAAGCAGAAGCATCCAAAACTGTGCATTGCCAAAGGTCTGACCTGGGGACCGTGTAGAGGACAGAGGGTATCCTGCCCAAGTGTCTTGAAAGGCTAGTAGAAGCCTCATATTTTCCTAGGGAGTCCTAGTAGATAACCTTATGTTCTACAGTATATAGAGCATCTGCGTATCACAAAGCTAAGTTTTAAATAAAAAATAAAAAAATTTAATTGCCAAATCACAGCAGAGTGCTGAATTTACTGAAGGAAGCAGACAGTATCCACTTGAAAATTACAATATGCAAAGAGAGCACCAGTTACATAATTGAATATTTGATTCTGTAATATAAAAGAATTATCTGAGTTCATCCTGGCTTAATGAATTTTAATGACCAAGACAGAACATTCATTATTTTTTTCACTTCATCCAGGCTCCACTGACCATTATAATGAACATTTATTGAAACAAAGTCACACAGTAATTTAAGTGAGTGAACTTAGGGCAGGCAGTAGCTTGTCAATGATCTGATTTAAAGTGGAACTTCAGTAATTTTTTTAACTTTACATCTATTAAATCTTCTGCCCATGTTGTTTAAACTTTGGATAGTAAAACATTTTTTTCCTGCCAGTAAATATCTTATACAGCCCCCTTCTTGTTTCTTGTCTGAAAAAAGCCTAGACTCATGACATCATGCGCAGCTCCCTGTCTCACTCTCGTGAGAGTTTGCCAGGAAGGGAGGGGGGATGAATCATAAGAGGGCCAATGAGAGCTGCAGAGCTGGAGGTGTGTGTCTCTGTAAATTCAGGAAGTGAACAGGCAGCGGCTTAAGCTGTCCACAGGTAAAATGGATGCAGCCAGACTTAGTGGTGGGAGATTTCTGCAGCATATTTGGCAAGTACAGAATCACAGTATATATAAAATAATATGCAAAGTGGTTGGAGGGAAACTTCAAAATGGCAAAGATGTTTTTATTACACATTTTGTGAGTACACTGCAGTTCCTCTTTAACAAGTGTTTTTACTTGGAGTGTCTGTACAGGCATTAGTGTAGCTCTAAAAACCTGTCCAGACTATGTTTGGTAGTGAGAAATTCTTAGGGAAGGGGCAATGATAGAAGCAGCAGGTTGCTCAGAGTTGATGTTGAAGATCTGTTTGTCTTCCTACATTGTCCGAACTGTCTGCCTGAATAGAACACTAGAAGGTGTGTCCGTTAGAGTGAAAAAAAAGGGCCAGATTCAGATAGATCAGTGGATCTTTAGATCCGCGTAATCTATCTGATTTAAGATCCGCCGCCGCAAGTTTTAGAGGCAAGTGGGTAATTCACAAAACACTTACCTCCAAACTTGCGGCGGCGGATCGTAAATCCCCCGGCGGAATTCAAATTAAGCGGCTAGGGGGAGTGTGCTATTCAAATCAGGCGCGTCCCCGCGCCGATCGAATAGCGCATGCACCGCCCGGAAATTTTCCCAGGATGCATTGCTCCAAATGACGTTGCAACGACGTCATTGGTTTCGACGCTTACGTAAATGACGTCCATCCGTATTCGCGAACGACTTACGCAAACGACATAAAAAATTCAAATTTCGGCGCGGGAACGACGGCCATACTTAACATTGGCTGCGCCTCATAGAAGCAGGGGTAACTATGCGCCGGGAAAACCCTTAAGTAAACGTCGTATAAACACTGCGTCGGGCCCGCGTACGTTCGTGAATTGGCGTATCTTGCTGATTTGCATATTCTCTGCGTAAATCAGCGAGAACGCCCCCTGCGGCCATTTTTTTATTTCAGTTAAGATCCGACGGTGTAACACAGTTACACCTGTCGGATCTTAGGCATATCTATGCGTAACTGATTCTATGAATCAGTCGCATAGATACGACCGGCCTAACTCAGAGATACGACGGTGTATCAGGAGATACACCGTCGTATCTCTCTCTGAATCTGGCCCAAAGAGTGCAAAGTGTGGTAAGGGTCGTGTCAGCAACAGTGCCAAGACTCCCTTGTAGGTCAAAAGAAATGTAATTTCAATTCCCATTGATTTCTACCATGAATTCCGATACAGTTTGGTTATGCTTATTTCATAGATTATGGTGTGAATCAATGAAGAGTTATACATGTTGGGAGACCGAAAACCTGGGAATGAATAACAAAGAACCTGATGAATAAAATAAATGGAGACTAGAGTTGGGTCTGGTAGATTGAGGAATGTGGACTGTGTCTGTGTCTCTCTCTCCAGCAGCTGAAATACAGTTTCTCCCTCTCTCCCTCCTGCCAGATTTCAGCTGCTGGAGGGAGAGACGCAGACACAGTGCATTTTTCTGTAATTGTCCTCCCGTCTGGCCTCACCGATCCCCCTCCCTAGGTTGCTCACATCTGATTCACCCTATATTTTTAATAAATTTTAAAAGAATTATTAAAAAATAAAAAATACATTTTGTAATTCGGTCAGGTAGGCTGTACGTGGCCCGTGATTTTTTTTTTTTTTTAAAGGGTACATTTTATTTAGAGTTAAAAATATGTTTATTGGAAATTTTCGACATATCAAACAGATAAAAGACAATAAACATTAGAAGGCACAGTCCGCATACAGTCACAATAATGATTGGAGGGAAGAATCAGCCAAGTGGCTATCGCCTACAGCTAGACTCTCACCAATAAGCATAACAATAGACATGGCAACAACTGTATATAAAATGAACCAATAATAAAGGAAATTATGCGTGACCACTAAGGTCTCTGCTTTTTAGCGGAGCTGCGACTGTAAACTACGGTATTGATACAACAAAAAAAAAAAAATAAGAAATAAAGGGGGGGGGGGGGGGAGGGGGAGAGAAAAGAAAAAAAAAAAAGAAACAAGGAGGAGAAGAGGAACAAGAGTGTAGAGAAAGTTGAAATGAGAAGGGGGAAGGAGAAAGAAGGAGGAGAGAGGGAGGAGGTGAATGAGACACAGGTGAGAGGGGATTTGAAGGGGGGAGTGCGTGGGCTGCCGACAGGACAATCTAAAGGGAGGGTGAGGGAGGGTGTATCTACGGCGGAAGGTCCCGCATCGGGAGGGTACATTTTATTTAGATTCTCAACAATATTGTACAATTACATTCCAAAGTGCATATTCATTTACAGTATAACATCAATAAATTTCAGTCCTAACTCTGTATCACATGAATAGAATAGGCATATCATGTCAAACAGTTATTGCTTCCTTTCAATAAACAGATGAATTCAGTTGCAAAAGTATTAACCATTGTTTACGTGTCCTCTGTGTCCTATAATGTTTTCAATAAACCTCTCAATATACGTTCAATATCTCGGGGGGTACTCCCACCTATGGTACTGTTCTGTCTAAAGTTTATACAGTAGCTATCATATACCTGTCTCCTGATATATATTTTATCCATCCTGCCCATACTTTGTGAGGCTGCATTGGTTGCAATGGTGAGGCTGCATTGGTTGCAATGGTAAGGCTGCATTGGTTGCAATGGTAAGGCTGCATTCATGGCAATGGTGAGGCTGCATTCATGGCAATGGTAAGCCTTTGCTTGTTATACGCCGATAAATACGGTATATCCAAATAACACGCCCAAGCTCATCCTTAGTCCTAAGCAGCGCTCTGGGATTCATTGGGGCCACAAAAGAAATATATACAGTATATCTAAATAACACGCCCAAGCTCATCTATTCACCACACACAGCCACAAAGGCAAGAGAATTCTTGTTGGGCAGTGTATTAGTGCTCAGACGAACACACTTAGACTGAATTTTAATTATTCAAAGAATGTCAGGCAAAATAGTCGGCCCTCACGCATGTTCACTTCATGAAATCTGGCCCTCTTTGAAAAAAGTTAGGACACCCCTGGTCTAGGGTATGCTCCAAATATTTCAGGATTGCTTTCCAATATCTCTCCACATGGGGACATTGCAGCCTGTGATTTCTAATGGTAGCCCTGTCCTTGGGGCATATATAAATAGGCCATTGGAAGAGGAGGTTGAGTTTGGGATGCATCAGGGTCAGGGATGAGTGACCTAGAAAGGCTGCATGACTCCTTTGACAGCTCTTCTCGTGCCTCCCCCTGTTTCTGTAACCTTGGAGAAGCTTCCAGATGTTGTGGGTAGAAGCTAGGAGGGACTGTCATGCATATTTATGAGGTCTCTGCTAGGGATGTCCCGATACCGATACTAGTATCGGTATCGGGACCGATACCAAGCATTTCCCCGAGTACTTGTACTCGGGGAAATGCTCCCGATGCCTCAGCCGATACTTGAGCGGGCAGGCAGGGGAGTTGCAAATCTTCTCTCCCCCATGGTCAGTGTTGTCTTCCCCTGTCTGTGCTGCTCTCTCACCTCCCCCCATCCGTCCGTGCCATTCTCTCTCCTCCCCTTCCCCTGTCCGTCCGGTTCTCTCTCCCCCCCCCGTCCATGCAGTGCTCTTTCCTCCCCTTCCCCCGTCCGTCCGTCCCGTTCTCTCTCCCCCCCGTCCATGCAGTGTTCTTTCCTCCCCTTTCCCCGTCCGTCCCGTTCTCTCTCCCCCCCCCCCCCGTCCATGCAGTGTTCTTTCCTCCCCTTCCCCCGTCCGTCCCGTTCTCTCTTCCCCCCCCCCCGTCCATGCAGTGTTCTTTCCTCCCCGTCCGTCCATCCCGTTCTCTCTCCCCCCCCCCCCCCGTCCGTCCCTGCAGTCTCTCTCCATCCATCCCGTCCCCGTTCGTGCCGCTCTCCCCCCTCAATCTGTCAGGGGGGAGAGCGGAGGTAGGAGCCGCTAAGCCTGGCTCCTACCTTTTCCGAATGAACAGAGTCGGTGATTACCGACTCTGTCCATTCATATAACTGAGCATCATAACCTCCTGTGTTTACGATGCTTCAGTTTATGAATGGAGGAGCTTCCCTCCATTCATTTCAGCTGAAGCTGCTGAGAAAGCGACTGGGGAATCTGTTTCCCTAGTCCCTTTCTCTGTCTTAAAGGGGAGATGCCAGAGGTCTGTTAAGACCCCTGAAATCTCACCAAAGCCCCCCAACAGGGCTGATTAAAATAAAAATAAAAAATTGCAATAAATATAAAAAAATAAATAAAATGTAAAAAAATAAATACAAAAAAAACACACTGACAATTCACCCCCCACCCCCCCCCCCTAAAAAAAAAAAAAAAAATTAAAATCACTGTAAAAAAAAACAAACATAGTAAAAAAAAATTGTAAAAAAAAAAAAAAAATACTGCCACTGTCACATGACATTAAAAAAAGTATCGGTATTCGGTATCGGTGAGTACTTGAAAAAAAGTATCGGTACTTGTACTCGGTCTCAAAAAAGTGGTATCGGGACAACCCTAGTCTCTGCCAATCCCCAGCTTTCGGCTGGCAGGGGGCAGAGCTTGCCTCATAAATAGGATTGAGCGATGCCAGCAGGGGCAGTTGTGTGTAAGATGGAGATGGAGTGCTGAGGAGGATGTTGCTGGCCCTTGACGAAATTTGAAAAATTTACGTCGTTTGCGTAAGTCGTCCGTGAATGGGGCTGAACGTAATTTACGTTCACGTCGAAACCAAAACGTCCTTGCGGTGTACTTTGGAGCAATGCACACTGGGATATGTCCACGGACGGCGCATGCGCCATTCGTAAAAAACGTCAATCACGTCGGGTCACAAGTAATTTACATAAAACACGCCCCCCTCATCCTCATTTGAATTAGGCATGCTTAGGCCGGCCCATTTACGCTACGCCGCCGTAACTTAGGAGGCAAGTGCTTTGTGAATACAGCACTTGCCTCTCTGACTTACGGCGGCGTAGCGTAAATACGATACGCTACGCCGCCTCAAAGATGCGCCCATCTACCTGAATCTAGCTATATATTTAGATCCAACGTCACCTCCTAGCGGATGTTTAAGTTAACTACTTATGTGGCTACTTTGAGAAAGATGTAATCTAGCCAGCCTATCCTGTCCTAATGAAAGAGCAGGTTTACTGAAGGTAATATATAGGCTTTCCTATGAGTAATGGCAAAAGAGTTCCACATTGCAGCTCTGATGTTCTTTGCTAGCTAGTTGGAGCTCGTAAACTGTATTCCTTTTGGTTGTAGATAAAGCAATAGGTTCCTAGTGGTGAAGATCTAAGGCCTCGTACACACGACAGAGTTTCTCGGCAGAATTCGGCGAGAAACTCGGTCAGAGCCGGATTCTGCCGAGAAACTCTGTCGTGTGTACACTTTCGGCCCGATGGAGCCGCCGAGGAACTCGTCGAGAAAATAGAGAACATGTTCTCTATTTTCTCGTTGTTCTATGGGAGCTCTCGGCCCGCCGAGCTCCTCGGCGGCTTCAGGGCTGAACTGGCCGAGGAACTCGATGTGTTTGGCACGTCGAGTTCCTCGGCCGTGTGTACGAGGCCTAAGAGGCGTCTAAGCACAGTGTTCAAGCAATGCAGTAAAGTGTTCTTGGGGTAAAGATGTCTGTGCACAGTGTTCTGTAATAGTGGCAATGAATAGATAAAAGGTTGAGCAATTTGCCCTCTCACCAATGACCAAATCGATCCAAAGGTTTCGAAGGTACAGATGAAGAAGGCGAGGCCCTGCCTTTGAAACGCGTTCTGATTCAGGGGTTACAAGGGCAATTTTGGGTGTCAGGTTAAGCCCAATCTAACCCAACACAGTGAAATCGATGGGTGGTTTGTATTGATGAAAGAAGCATTACTTACATAATGCTCTATTGTACTGTGAAGACCCGGACCAAAATGCAGCTAAAGGACCTTGCCCCTTTTTGCGATTCGGCACTGCGTCGCTTTAACTGACAATTGCGTGGTCGTGCGACGTGGCTCCCAAACAAAATTGGCGTCCTTTTTCCCCCACAAATAGAGCTTTCTTTTGGTGGTATTTGATTACCTCTGCGGTTTTTATTTTTTGCGCTATAAACAAAAATAGAGCGACAGTTTTGAAAAAAATTCAATATTTTTTACTTTTTGCTATAATAAATATCCCCCAAAAATATATATAAAACATTTTTTTTCCTCAGTTTAGGCCGATACATATTCTTTTACCTATTTTTGGTAAAAAAAAATCGCAATAAGCGCTTATCGGTTGGTTTGCTCAAAATGTATAGCGTTTACAAAATAGGGGATAGTTTTATTGCATTTTTATAAAAAAAATTTTTTACTACTAACGATCAGTGTTTTTTTTCGTGACTGCGACATTATGGCGGACACTTCGGACAATTTTGACATATTTTTGGGACCATTGCCATTTTCACAGCAAAAAATGCATTTAAAATGCATTGTTTATTGTGAAAATGACAATTGCAGTTTGGGAGTTAACCACAGGGGGGGCGCTAATGGGGTTGTGTGTGACCTCAAGTGTGTTTACAACTGTAGGGGGGTGTGGCTGTAGGTGTGACGTCATCGATTGGGGACACCCCTATAAAAGGGATCACACGATCGATGACGCCGCCACAGTGAAGAACGGGGAAGCCGTGTTTACACACGGCTCTCCCTGTTCTTCAGCTCTGGGGACCGATCACCGGACTCCAGCGGCGATTGGTTCCGCGAGTCCGCGGTCACGGAGCTTCGGACCGGGTCGCGGGCGCGCGACCCCACGGCTGGGCTTAAAGGACAACTTACATATACCTTGATGTGCCCAGCCGTGCCATTCTGCCGACGTATATCGGCGTGAAGGGGTCCTTAAGTGGTTAATCACATGCCTCTGGGGGCTGGTCTATGGCATATTGACACTTGATGTCATTTAACCCAGAAGAGAACCAGTGATAGACCACAGGGTGACAAGAGGAGAGAGAGGTGAGAATCGCATTTACATTTGATTTTGGTACCAAATTTCCTACACTGAATTGCACTGCACAGGGCTTTTTTGGTCCAAAGGAATCTGGAATGCATTGAAAGGAGAAGAAGGTACAACCAGAAACAATTAGGAGTAAACCATCAGTAATCACCACCCAATGAATATTTCAAATTCGTTTATGGAGCCTTCATTAAATACCAAGGTGGTCGGAAATTTCTCTGCTCGAGTCCTTAAAGCGGAGGTACACCCTAAAAACAAGTATATAACATTACATTCTTTATACTTCCAACATTTACAGTATGCCGTTTGTTTTTTTGTTTTTTTTGCTGTACATACCGTATTATTGCTATTTTCCACCCGGCTTCCGGATGCTCACTCCCGTGGGAGATCACATGCACATCACCCTGTGCTGATCACATGCACCCTCCCAAGAAAAAAAAAACTCTCTAGCAATAAACACCAAACTGAGCATGTGCAGCCTGTTCCCCCGTCTCTGTATTATCAGGAAATATATTGGGGACAGTGGAAGTAGGAAAGGATCAGAGGAGACAGGATCAAACAACCTTTTTAAACAATGCAGAGAATAAACCCCTTATAACCAGTATAACAAGCACGCTTTACTACATATACATACTGGGGTAGATTCAGGTACCTTTGCACATTTTTTACGGAGGCGCAGGGCAACGTTTTTGCCCTGCGCCCCCGCAAATTTTCTGCGCTACCCGCGATTCACGGAGCAGTAGCTTCGTAAATTGCGTGGGCGCTCCGGCAAAATGCCCGGCGTAAGCGCGCGTAATTGAAATGATCCTGTAGGGGCGGGAATCTTTTAAATTAGGCGTGTTCCCGCGCCGATCGTAGAGCGCATGCTCCGTCGGGAAACTTTCCCGACGTGCATTGCGGCAAATGACGTCGCAAGGACGTCATTTGCTTCAAAGTGAACGTGAATGGCGTCCAGCGCCATTCACGATTCACTTACGCAAACTACGTAAAGTTCAAAGTTTGCGGGAACGACAGGTATACGTAACATTGGCTGCCACTGCTAATAGCAGGGGCAGCCTTACGCGAAAACCGCCGTACGCAAACGACTTAAACTGCGTACGCAGGGCTCGCGTAACGTTGTGAATCGGCGTTAGTATGCAATTTGCATACTATACGCTGCGCACAACGGGAACGCCACTTAGCGGCCATCGCAAGAATGCAGCCTAAGATATGCGGGCAAAAGAGCCTTATGCCACACATATCTTAGGCTGCAGTCGGCGTAACGAGGTTCCTGAATCAGGAGCATTCGTTACGCCGGCGCAAGTAAGCAATTGCGCTGCGTAACTATGGTTACGCAGGCGCAATTGCTCTCTGAATCCGGGCCACTGATTTTACTGTTGTGGGTTTAGTAAAGCTATACAACTTTTGTTGTTTGATTTCCTTTAGGCTGCATTCACACCTAAGCATATTGGGCCAGATTCTCGTAGACTGGCTTAAAACTGCGGCGGCGTAACGTATCTCATTTACGTTACGCCGTCGCAAGTTTTATGGGCAAGTGCTTGATTCACAAAGCACTTGCCTGTAAAATTGCGGCGGCGTAGTGTAAATCCTCCGGCGCAAGCCCGCCTAATTCAAATGATCCGGGTAGGGGGCATGGATCATTTAAATTAGGCGCGTTCCCGCGCCGAATGTACTGCGCATGCGCCGTCCCTAAAATTTCCCGACGTGCATTGCGCTAAATGACGTCGCAAGGACGTCATTGGTTTCGACGTTAACGTAAATGGCGTCCAGCCCTATTCACGGACGACTTACGCAAACGACGTAAATTTTTTAATTTCGATGCGGGAACGACGGCCATACTTAACATTGGTTGCCCCTCATATAGCAGGGGCAACTTTAAGCGTCGCAAATCGTACGTAAACGTCGTATCTTCACTGCGTCGGCCGGTCGTACGTTCGGGAATTCGCGTATTTTGCTAATTTTCATACTCGATCTGGAAAACGACGGAGGCGACACCTAGCGGCGAAAAAAAAATTGCATTTAAGATCCGACAGCGTAAGAGCCTTACGCCTGTCGGATCTAATGGTTATCTATGCGTAACTGATTGAATCAGTCGCATAGATACGACGGCCAAGATTAGGACTTACGACGGCGCACATTGCGTTGCGCCGTCGTAAGCCCTTTCAGAATCTGGGCCATTGTTTTCAGGCGGAAAGTCACGTGATTTTGCCGCGATTTTGTACAGGTCAAAAGGTCACCAATGTAAAAAGCAGAAAAACGCCTGTAATCTGCCTAAAAAGAAGCTCCAGTACTTTTTTGAGCGTCAGGTGCTTTGCTCCAGGCGGCAGAACGCTCAGATGTGAACAGGGGATCATTTAAATGAATGGGATTTGTCTTGTTGTGCATTTTGGAACTTTTGAGATGAGCTTTTAACCAGCGTTTTTCGCGAGCTGAAAACGCTCAGGTGTGAATGGGCCCTGAGATTTACCTTTAACTATATAGTGCAAGGGCCTGCCTGATTGCATACAAAAGTGTTTAGTATGCAAGTGTTGAAAGTGTTTCGGTTTGACCTCATAATATATGGTTTTGGTAAAGGTAAAATATAAAGAAAATTGTATAGTGTGTATCCAGCTTTACACTTTAAGCCTGCTACACAGCTGCTTACTCATAGCTGTGGGTAAGCATCTAATGATGTGAAACGCGTTAGCCACTTGTCCCTGTTTGGTCCACTTTTGATTTGATTGTATTGTCTTGGATTTCATTTATTTTCACAATAAAGACGCTTTGTAGCGGAGCGCGGCAGTCCAGGACTTGTTTTCTTCTACAGCAAAGGCAGCACCTGCGAGTTCTCAGTAGGACGGGAGCATTTGTGAAGGTCTAGAGGCTTAGAGAGCATTTCTTTTCTCATGGGTTTCCACCTATATATGAAATTGATGATCATTAGCACCTGCTTGGTATAATTGATTAATCATACACTTGACTGTTATCCTACAAAATCCCATAATTGGTGCAATTGTACAAAGTGTGCAAGTTTAAAGCCTCGTCCACACGATCGGATTTCCATTGGAGAAAGCCGTAGAATTTTGTGACACAACAATTTTTCTGACAACATCCTGCCATCACACAATTCCCGTCGGATAATCCGATTGTGTGTGCGAGGCTTAAGAAGTGATGCTGGTTTGAAGCCAAAGGGTAGTCACACCAAACATTGATTTGATTTTCGATTTTACTTCTGTTCGCTCATTTTGTAAATTCATAAATATATTTTTGAAAGCATTCTTATTTTACAGCATCATACCTCCCAACTTTTTGAGATGGGAATGAGGGACACCTATCAGCAAAAGTATGCAGGCATAGGACACACCCCCTGATCACGCCCCCTTAACCACTAAAGGACCGCCGCCTGTAAATATACGTCGGCAGAATGGCACGGCTGGGCAGATGGACGTACCGGCATGTCATGTACATCTACCCAGCCGTGGGTCACGGGCGCGTGCCCGCAGAACGCACCCGCGACCCGGTCCGAAGCTGTGGGACCCGCAGACCCGATCGCCGCTGGGGTCCCGCGATCGGTCCCCGGAACTGAAGAACGGGGAAAGCCGCGTGTAAACACGGCTTCCCCGTGCTTCACTGTGGCGCTGTAATCGATCGTGTCATCCCCTTTAAGCTCAGCGAAGCTGGCCCCCCTACAATCAGCACAAATAAAAACTCAAGTGTGTTTCTTTAGTGCTACGTTTGTGCTGTTTTGTGCCGCAAAAATTTACGTTTGTGCTGCTTTTATTTTGAAGATATTAGCAATTGTTTTTTCCAGACTATGACATCACACAGCCCCCCTACAACAGCCAAATGGCACAAAACTGGTCTCGTTGGTTAGTGCTACGTTTGTGCTGTTTTGTGCTGCTATTATTTCCGTTCTATCTTTTATCGTTTTTGCGCTATTAATGATTTATTAAAGGTCATCAAAGGTCACACAGCCCCCCTACAACCCCAAAATTACACAAAACTGGTCTCGTTGGTTAGTGCTACGTTTGTGCTGTTTTGTGCTGCTATTATTTCTGTTCTATCTTTTATCGTTTTTGCGCTATTAATGATTTATTAAAGGTCATCAAAGGTCACACAGCCCCCCTACAACGCCCAAATGACACAAAACTGGTCTCGTTGGTTAGTGCTACGTTTGTGCTGTTTTGTGCTGCTATTATTTCTGTTCTATCTTTTATCGTTTTTGCGCTATTAATGATTTATTAAAGGTCACCAAAGGTCACACAGCCCCCCTACAACCCCAAAATGACACGAAACT
Source organism: Rana temporaria (assembly GCF_905171775.1). Taxonomy (NCBI): domain Eukaryota; kingdom Metazoa; phylum Chordata; class Amphibia; order Anura; family Ranidae; genus Rana; species Rana temporaria. The sequence continues at coordinate 125,884,652 of NC_053499.1, forward strand.
GGTCTCGTTGGTTAGTGCTACGTTTGTGCTGTTTTGTGCTGCAAAATTTTTTATTTGTGCTCTTATGGTTTTAAAGTTTTAACAGTTTATTTATTTTTTTCAAACCCCAATCACTTTGCCCACCTTACAATCAGCACAAATAAAAACTCAAGTGTGTTTCTTTAGTGCTATGTTTGTGCTGTTTTGTGCTGTTTAAATTTCCTTTCTATCTTTTATCGTTTTTGCGTTATAAATGATTTATTTAAGGTCACCAAAGGTCACACAGCCCCCCCTACAACGCCCAAATGACACGAAACTGGTCTTGTTGGTTAGTGCTACGTTTGTGCCGTTTTGTGCTGTTTAAATTTCCTTTTTATCTTTTATCGTTTTTGTGTTATTAATGGATTATTAAAGGTCACCAAAGGTCACACAGCCCCCCTACAATGCCCAAATTACACGAAAATGGTCTCGTTTGTTAGTGCTACGTTTGTGCTGTTTTGTGCTGCTAATATTTCCGTTCTATCTTTTATCGTTTTTGTGTTATAAATGATTTATTAAAGGTCACCAAAGGTCACACAGCCCCCCTACAACCCCAAAATGACACGAAACTGGTCTTGTTGGTTTGTGCTACGTTTGTGCTGTTTTGTGCTGCTAATATTCATGTTCTATCTGTTATCGTTTTTGCGTTATTAATGATTTATTAAAGGTCACCAAAGGTCACACAGCCCCCCTACAACGCCCAAATGACACAAAACTGGTCTCGTTGGTTAGTGCTACGTTTGTGCTGTTTTGTGCTGCTATTATTTCCGTTCTATCTTTTATTGTTTTTGCGTTATTAATGATTTATTAACCACTTCCCGACCTCCTCATGTACATTTACGTCGGCAGAATGGCACGGACAGGCACATCAACGTACCTGTACGTGCCTGCCTAGACGTGGGTGGGGGGTCCGATCGGGACCCCCCCCGGTACATGCGGAGGTCGGGTCCGCTCGGGGAGCGATCCGGGACGATGTCGTGGCTATTTGTTTATAGCCGCTCCGTCGCGATCGCTCCCCGGAGCTGAAGAACGGGGAGAGCCGTGTGTAAACACGGCTTCCCCGTGCTTCACTGTGGCGGCGCATCGATCGAGTGATCCCTTTTATAGGGGAGACTCGATCGATGATGTCAGTCCTACAGCCACACCCCCCTACACTAGTAAACACATACACAGTGATCCCTAAATGTTACAGCACCCCCTGTGTTTAACTCCCAAACTGCAACTGTCATTTTCACAATAAACAATGCAATTTAAATGCATTTTTTGCTGTGAAAATGACAATGGTCCCAAAAATGTGTCCGCCATAATGTCGCAGTCATGAAAAAATCGCTGATCGCCGCCATTACTAGTAAAAAAAAAAAAAAAAGCAAAAATGCGAAATCCCCTATTTTGTAAAAGCTATACATTTTGCGCAAACCAACCGATAAACGATTATTGCGATTTTTTTTACCAAAAATAGGTAGAAGAATACGTATCGGCCTAAACTGTGGAAATTTTTTTTTTTATATATGTTTTTGGGGGGATATTTATTACAGCAAAAAGTAAAAAATATTGCATTTTTTTCAAAATTGTCGCTCTATTTTTGTTTATAGCGCAAAAAATAAAAACCGCAGAGGTGATCAAATACCACCAAAAGAAAGCTCTATTTGTGGGAAAAAAAGGACGTCATTTTGTTTGGGAGCCACGTTGCACGACCGCGCAATTGTCAGTTAAAGCGACGCAGTGCCGAATCGCAAAAAGGGGCCTGGTCTTTTACCTGCATTTTGGTCCAGGGCTTAAGTGGTTAAGAAGTGATGCTGGTTTGAAACCAAAGGGTAGTCACACCAAATTTTGATTTGATTTTCAATTTTACTTCTGTTCGCTCATTTTGTAAATTCATAAATACATTTTTGAAAGCATTCTTATTTTACAGCATCATACCTCCCAACTTTTTGAGATGGGAATGAGGGACACCTATCGGCAAAGGTATGCAGGCATAGGACACACCCCCTGATCACGCCCCCTTAAAGGAGAATTGTACAAAAAAAAAAATTTTTTTTTACCATAACTATTCCTTTATATTGGCTTTTGGAATTTACAAATGCAGCAGTTTAGAAATAAGATATAAGGTTTAGTGCTGGAAAACACTTTTTGATAGGTAAAAAGTGAATTTTATATACATCTATATAGACCAGACCAAAATGAGGGACAAATGAGCAGGAATGAGGGACAGAAGGACATTGTTTTAAATCAGGGACAGTCCTTGAAAATCAGAGACAGTCCTTGAAAATCAGAGACAGTCCTTGAAAATCAGGGACAGTTGGGAGCTATGCAGCATTTCTTCACACCTGCCTAAAACTTTGCACAGTAATGGCCAGATTCAGAGAGAGTTACGCCGGCGTATCAGTAGATACGCAGACGTAACTCTGAATCTGCGCCGTCGTAAGTTTAAGTGTATTCTCAAACTGAGATACACTTAAACCTAGCTAAGATACGTCAGCCTACGCCGTCGTATCTTAGGGTGCAATATTTAGGCTGGCCGCTAGGTGGCGCTTCCGTTGAGTTCGGCGTAGAATATGTAAATGCCTAAATACGCTGATTCACGAACGTACGTGCGCCCGTCGCAGTAAAAATACGCCGTTTACGTAAGGCGTTTTCCTGGGTAAAGTTATTCCATCAAATAGCTGGCCTAGTCAATGTTAAGTATGGCCGTCGTTCCCGCGTCGAAATTTGAAAAATTTACGTTGTTTGCGTAAGTCGTCCGTGAATAGGGCTGGACGTAATTTACGTTCACGTTGAAACCAATACGTCCTTTCCGGCGTACTTTGGCGCAATGCACACTGGGATATGTACACGGACGGCGCAAACGCCGTTTGTATAAAACGTCGATCACGTCAGGTAGGGTTGCCAACTCATCCCTTTAAAACAGAACACATATGAATTACACAGGTTCTGAGGCTAATTTAATGCAAATAAGGCACCAAGTGAGTTTAATTACCTCCTTAATCAGCCACAGAACCTGTGTAATTAATATGTGTCCTGTTTTAAAGGGATGAGTTGGCAACCCTAACGTCAGGTCACCCCCCCATTAACATAAAACACGCCTCCTCATCCTAATTTGAATTAGGCGCGCTTACGCCGGCCCCATTTACGATACGCCGCCGTAAGTTAGGAGGCAAGTACTTTGTGAATACAGTACTTGCCTCTCTGACTTAAGGCGGCGTAGCGTAAATACGATACCCCGCCTTAAAGTTGCGGCAGCGTCTCTGAATCCAGCTATATATATATATATATACACACACACACACTGTACATACATTTAAGGGATCCAAAAAATACAATCACCTGGTTTACAAATCCATGCTAAGTAGCGAGAAAGAAAGTGTTAATGTTCCAGAAATTGCCTGTCTGGTCACATGCTCCATTTACTTCCTGCATAGAGAGGGAGTGCAGGGTCCTAAGGGCATTGTGTGAACAAGTCAGGAGGACAAGAGACAGCATTCTACAGAAGGGAAGAAGACAGAACCCAGCAATGTCTGACTTCAAGATCCAGTCTGTTCTCATCACCGGCTCCAGCAGAGGGCTAGGACTGGAATTTGTGCAACAATTCCTAACGAGCCCAAATCCCCCGCAGAAGATCTTCGCTGCTTGCCGGAATCCTGATGGACCGCAAAGCCAGGTAGATCCCACTAAACGCAAACATTAACTGGCGTGTTTAAACAACACAGAGGGGGTTATTTACGGAAGGCAAATGCACTTTGCACTACAAGTGCAAAGTGCACCTGAAATTACACTGAAAGTGCACTTGGAATTGCAGTCGCTGTAAATCTGAGGGGTAGATCTGAAATGAGGGGAAGCTCTGCTGATTTTATCATCCAATCATGTGCAAGCTAAAATGCTGTTTTTTTATTTTCCTTGCATGTCCCACTCGGATGTACAGCAACTGCACTTCTAAGTGTACTTTCAGTGCAATTTTAAGTGCACTTTGCACTTTGTAGTGCAAAGTGGTTTTGCCTTTAGTAAATAACCACCAGAGAGTACGGTCTGTGATTCATTATTATTTGCACTAACAGTTACGTTTTAAGGACAACCTTTTGAGGGTCCACCCCCCTTCTTTTCAGGTCCAACTAGTACTATGTACAGTACAGTACTAATACTCTAAGCTTTAGAAAAATTTCTATTTTTCATTTAGTTTTGTTTATCAGTATTATACACAATCCATCTCCCCCTAATAACTTTTCCTGAAAATGTAACACAAGTGCCATTGTCTACCTCTCTGTAAAAAGCGATCTGTGGGGATCACTTCTTAGAAGGTGGTAGAGCAGTGGCTGCCAGCAAATTTCGATTTAGTTTTAGTCTAAGGCTGCATTCACACCTTGGCGTATTTATGCCCGACGCTCGTGCCGCTGGAGGGGCGATTTTACATTGTTGTCTATGAGATGGTTCACATCTCACGCCGAAACGCTGTACGCCTGCCGCCTGAAAACAAGTCCCGGACCCTTTTTTTCAGGCGGCTTTCGGCGTTCGGCATAGACAACAATGTGTTGTAAAAAAAAAATAGGTTGAAACGACCCGTTTTGTCGCGGCAAAATACGCCGCGTTATAGTGTGAATGCAGCCTTAAGCCTCGTACACACGGTCGGATATCCGACAAACTTTCCCTTGGATTTTTGTCCGAAGTGATTTGTCCGGTCACACCCATAGCATACACACGCTTGGACTTTTCTGAAAACTTTTCTAAAACTTTCCCAACATCATGTGGTTTTTCTGCTCTTTATCGCCACCCTTTGGTTAACTTCTGCTATTGTTGGTTGATTTTAACATTGGTTCTGGGCATGCGTGTTTGTACTTCGGACAAAAGTCCGATGGCTTGCTGTACACACGGTCGGACTCGGCACCATCAGACTTTTGTTGTCGTAAAGTTTGTCCGTTTGCAGACCGAACTTTTTGTCCGATGAAACCCGAAAAAGTTGGTCCGATGGAGCGTACACACAATCGGACAAATTTGAAAACTTGTTGATTTTGAAGTTTGTTGGCCAAAAGTCCGACCGTGTGTACGGGCCTTTAGAAGGTTGTAGAGCAGTGGCTGCCAGCAAATTTCGATTTAGTTTTAGTCTTAGTACTAAAATGCCATTTTAGTTTTAGTTCCATTTTAGTCTTCTGCCATTGTTTTAGTGGTATTTAGTATAACTAAATCTCCAGTACATTTTAGTCGACTAAAACTCATTTTAGTTGTCTAAAATCGAATGAGTGTAATTAAATTGTAATGCATTAGTTAACATTTCTCTACAATTTCCAAACTCATTATATACTGCTGGAGTAAAAATGCAATATGTTATTTTTTTATGGTATTATATTATATTTTATGGTATTATATCGGCGTATATACTATAGGACTACATCGCTCCCAAATTTGAAAATTGAATTAACAGGAGTATTATCTAATGTTGTTTTTATTTGTTTTCTCTATAACCTGATATAATGTCTATCGTAAGACTTACATAAATACCATGTAAGACCAATGTATGTATGTGGGCCTTTTTTTTTTTCATCTGTTGTTTTTTGGTTCTGTTTTTGTTTTCTTACTGGTTTCTGTAATTGTAAATTTTTGTCTGTGTTTTGGAAAATTAATAAAAACCGTATAAAAAATAAAAAAAAATAAAGTTATGAACATGCATTACAGACCACTGTTAATTTTGAAGTCAAATTTTAATTTAGTTTTAGTCTTCGTCTTTTGACTAAAATGTTATTTTAGTTGACTAAAATAGTATTCATTTAGTCGAATGAAAAGTTTTAGTCGACGAAATTAAGGGTCCTTTCACACGTGCGGACCGTTCGTCCGTTTTTTCATACGTCCGTTTACGGACTGCAATGCTTTCCAATGGGATAGCGTACGTTAGCGGATCAGCATCCGCTAACGTCCGTTAACATCAGTCTCCGTTAAGCTCCGTTTTTTTTAACGGAAGAAAACCCTATTTTTCTTCCGTCGAAAAAACGGAACGGACGAAAAACGGATGTTAGCGGACGATCCGTTTAACATCCGATCCACTAACATCCGTTTTTCATCAAAATATATAATAAAAATAAAGTTCTAAAAAAACGGATGAAAAACGGATGAAAAAACGGATCAACTGATGATAAAAAACTGATCTAAAAAACGGTCCGCACGTGTGAAAGGACCCTATCACTGGTGGCTGCCAGGTGTTCAGGAGGCGATCCTGCTCCTCCTAAATGTTTGTTTATGGGGGAATTTGTATTGAAATATTACGTCGCAAGCCCAGTGCTTGGTTTGCAATGTGACGACCTCCCATTGATCTTAAAGGGGATGTAAAGGTACATTTTTCTTCCTAAATAGCTTCCTTTACCTTAGTGTAGTCCTCCTTCACTTACCTCATCCTTCCATTTTGCTTTTAAATGTCCTTATTTCTTCTGAGAAATCCTCACTTCCTGTTCTTCTGTCTGTAACTCCACACAGTAATGCAAGGCTTTCTCCCTGGTGTGGAGTGTCATGCTCGCCCCCTCCCTTGGACTACTGGAGAGTCAGGACGCCCACTAACACACAGCTCCTTTCTCTATCTGTTAGGAAGAGAGCGTCCTGACTCTCCTGCTCGCTCCCTCCCCCCTCAAGGGAGGGGGCGAGCACGACACTCCACACCAGGGAGAAAGCCTTGCATTACTGTGTGGAGTTAGACAGAAGAACAGGAAGTGAGGATTTCTCAGAAGAAATAAGGACATTTAAAAGCAAAATGGAAGGATGAGGTAAGTGAAGGAGGACTGCACTAAGGTAAAGGAAGCTATTTAGGGATTATTATTTTTTTTTAGCTTTACAACCCTTTTAATGGATGAGTTTGGCAGGTGGTGCAGCCACATCATGCTTGGGGTTGCCACCTCATCCATTTAAATCTGAACACATATTAATTACACAGGTTCTGATGCTAATTTAATGTAGAGTGTGTTTAATTACCACCTTAATCAGCCACAAAACCTGTGTAATTAATGTGTTCGGGTTTAAAGGGATGAGGTGGCAACACTAATGCTTTGGTAAGTGTACAACCCCATTTAGGGGCAATGATAGAATGGGGGGCAGCAAAACCGCTCAACCACCTGTTGTGTTTTTTTTTTCTGTCCCCAGCCATCCATGTGAAAGGAGTCTAAGTCCCAGTTCACACTGGCACAATGCAGGAAACCCTGCGATTCAGTGATGGTTCCCGCATCGCACCTAAATCGCACACTGGTTCACACTGACCTCTGCGAACCGCTGCGGGTGTCAATGTAAAGTTAATGACACCCCCAGACCGGTTTGCAGATCGCAGTGTGAACTGACATATTATGCAGGAATCGGATCGCATGAATGATGTGAACACCCATGCGATCTGATTCCAGTGCGGACCAAAAAAAGGGCTCTGCACCATTTTGATGCGAATGCAATTTCAGCCATACGGTTTATCTGAATTCGCATCGGATGGACATCGCATTTAATCTGCACAGCAATGCGGTACAAATCGCACGGAATGTCTGTGATCGCACCAGTGTGGACCCAGCCTTAGGCCCCTTTCACACGGGCGGATCAGTAATGATCCGCCCCGTGAACCTCCGCTTGCTCAGCGGGGATCGCTCCGTTGATCCCCGATGAGCCGGCGGATGACAGGGTGGTCCCCGCACACTGTGCAGGGACCGCCCTGTCTTTTCTCCTGTCTCCCCTATGGGGGGATCGGATGAACACGGACCGTCTGTCTGTGTTCACCCGATACGCCAGACAGATGGAAAAGTAGGGTTTTCCTCCGTCACACTTTGGCGGATCAGGTCGGATGTCAGCCGGCATGTCACCGCTAACATCCGCGGCTCCATAGAGGAGCACAGAGCGCCCGTTCAGGTCCGCCTAAAAACGGGCCGCCCGTCTGAAAGAGCCCTTAGTGCAAGTTTAAAAATATCACAAACAGTATGACACTACTCGATTGTGTTGCAATTGCACTATAACGGCTACAATTACCTAAACAAGCATGTTTCAACAAAGAGCAAAGTGCTGACAAATAATCAAACTCTGTTTTTATCAATATTGAACTAACGATAGATCTAAATGTGTTTGTTTATTATCCTGAAAATCTGCATTTGTTTATATTGTTGTCTCCAAATGTAACACTTTTGCTTGGTACACACAAGATTATTATTTTTTTTCCTTTACATGTTAGTCTCATATCGAAAATGAAGAGTTTACAAAGATTACTAAAATTCTCATACGACAGAATAAAAATTTGACGGTGATGTCACGTGTTGTAATGTATTTGTGTTGTATTTTCGAATGACAACTATATTGATTGAATGAAAATCGTATGATCTAGTATCGTACAATTTTTCTGTGCCTTTCCCATAGGATCATTTTGGATGAACTGTCATGATCGGCTCTCGAAAGCATGTGTACTAACGATCAGATTATCGTACGATCGATTTGAAAGTAGTATTTTACATACAATATTCTGATCATGTGTACAGGCCATTAAGCTTGCCTAGTTACACCCCTTTCACACTGAGGAGTTTTTCAGGCGCCTGAAAAACTCCTTCACTGCCTACTCAATGTGAAAGCCCGAGGGCTTTCACACTGAGGCGATGCGCTGGCGGGAGAGAAAAAAATCTCCTGTCAGCAGCATCTTTGGAGCGGTGAGAGGATCGGCATGTATACTGCTCCTTCCCATTTAAAACAATGGGAAACCGCGGCAATACTGCCCGCAATGCGCCTCTACAGAGGCGCATTGCGGGCGGTATTAACCCTTTATTGGCCGCTAGCGGGGGTTAATACTGCACCGCTATCGGCCGATTCCTGCGGCAATCCCGGCGGTATAGGGGCCTTAGGCTCCTTTCACACTGGGGCGGGTGGTGCGGTGGCGGTAAAGCTAATTCAGCCGCTAGTGGGGCCCCCAAAATGCGCCTCTGCAGAGGAAATTCCATTTATTCCATGATCCAATTTTAAAAGCAAACAAAAGTTATTCTTTTGTACAAATGTTTGCATTTGCAGGAGCCTGCATTCACTATATCTGGTCTCCCACAGCACATGGAACATCGAAATGCAAATATTTTTTTATAAATAGCTAAATACCCTTTTCTCATCAGCAGTATATAAGTCTTGTGACTTCGATCAGTATCCAGCCAAGCACTGGTTAAAGCTTGTAGAAAGAGCTTTCTGACTGTCCTATGAGACTGAAAGACCCCTGACCTAGTGCTGATTGGTTGTGCTGATCACATGCATTCTCCCAAGAAAAAAACTCTCTGTACTCTGGAGATACACACAATGCTGAGGATTAACCTCTTAGGCTCCACAGTGAGTATAGAAAGCATGCTTTACTGCATATACAGACCGATTTTACTGTTGTGGGTTTAATAAAACTTTAAATCTACCATTAAAAGTGTGTTATTAAATCTGTTTTGACAAGTGTAAAAAAAAAAAAAAAAAAAGACGGTTTATCAATCCAGAAATGTGAGGTAATAACAGTCCAGATGCAGCAAGTACAAGAAGTTATCAGTTAGCATTGCCCCCTGCTACCTAAATGGACTACAAAACACCTTCCCCGTTATGGAAAAGAGAGAAAGGTGTTATGTATTCCTGACACAGGTTTTGACATGTCAGTGAGGGATACCTATTGGCAAAAGGACACACACCCTGCCACGCCCCCTTAAAGTAAGGTGACCAGATTTTTTTAATTAAATCCGGGGACATATTTTTTCTTCACTAGTAATGGCAACAATCGGGGACTCTCTGCCCGTCGCCGCCCGCCTCTCAAGTCTTACTCTCCGGGCCCCGGCTACTACTGGATTCGGAACGGAGGAAGATCACTCCGCCAGGGAAGGCAAGGAGATAGGCAGGTGGCTGGCCAGGATTTGAGCCAAGGCAGAAGAACATGCGAGCGAAGCTGAATGGGCATGCGCCGGAAACTGAAGAAATATTCCCTCCGCTCCGACCAGCACATGATCATCAGAAGGGGGAACAGATAATGGGAAAAATACAACCCCACCTATGCTAGTAGGCACGGCGGTGTAATTCTATTTTTTTAATTTATTTTAATTTTGCACTGACTGTCTTTGAAATTACCCCTGTCCCCTATTAAATCTAATCTGGGGACAAAACCAGGGACAGACTTTGTCCGGGGACAGTGTCCTCAATCAGGGGACTGTCCCCTGAAACTGGGGATGTCTGGTCACCCTACCTTAACCACTTAACCACCAGCCGCCGTCATATAACGGCGGCAAGGTGGTTGCTTAACTGGGGGTCGCCGTTATTTAACGGCGCCCACCAGAAGCAGTAATGCGCGCCGCCTCGGGCGCGCACACTGAAAATTCTGTGCGCGCCGGGTCTATGAGACCCGGCGCTACACAGATCTCGGTAATTGACCGACAACCGCGGTCTTTTACCATGTGATCGCGCCGACCAATGACGGCGCGATCACAGGTAAACAAACCGGCGTCATTTGATGACGCCGGTTCCTCTCTCCTCTCGCTGTACCGATCGATACAGTGTGAGAGGGGGGAGCGCGGGGTGTCAGCAGCGCTGTGGATGGATCTGTGACTATTGCAGTCACAGATCCATCCATCCCTGCATTAACCCCTGCAATACTCTGGCTTCCCTGTGCAATACTCTGCATTAACCCCTGCAATACTCTGGCTTCCCTGTGCAATACTCTGCATTAACCCCTGCAATACTCTGGCTTCCCTGTGCAATACTCTGCATTAACCCCTGCAATACTCTGGCTTCCCTGTGCAATACTCTGCATTAACCCCTGCAATACTCTGGCTTCCCTGTGCAATACTCTGCATTAACCCCTGCAATACTCTGGCTTCCCTGTGCAATACTCTGCATTAACCCCTGCAATACTCTGCCTTCCCTGTGCAATACTCTGCATTAACCTCTGCAATACCCCCCGCGCGATAATCTGCAATACCCCCCGCGCGATACTCTGCAAAAACCCCGCGCCATACTCTGCAAAAACCCCGCGCCATACTCTGCAAAAACCCCGCGCCATACTCTGCAAAAACCCCGCGCCATACTCTGCAAAAACCCCGCGCCATACTCTGCAAAAACCCCGCGCCATACTCTGCAATGCCCCCGCGCCATACTCTGCAATGCCCCCGCGCCATACTCTGCAATGCCCCCGCGCCATACTCTGCAATGCCCCCGCGCCATACTCTGCAATGCCCCCGCGCAATACTCTGCAATGCCCCCGCGCAATACTCTGCAATGCCCCCGCGCAATACTCTGCAATGCCCCCGCGCAATACTCTGCAGTACCCCCTGCCAGTACTCTGCAGTACCCCTTGCGCAATACTCTGCAGTACCCCCGCACAATACTCTGCAATACCCCCCGCGCAATACTCTGCAATACCCCCCGCGCAATACTCTGCAATACCCCCCGCGCAATACTCTGCAATACCCCCCGCGCAATACTCTGCAATACCCCCCGCGCAATACTCTGCAATACCCCCCGCGCAATACTCTGCAATACCCCCCGCGCAATACCCCCCGCGCAATACTCTGCAATACCCCCCACACAATACTTTGCAATACCCCCGCACCAATACTCTGCAATACCCCCGCACCATACTCTGCAATACCCTCCGCACCATACTCTGCAATACCCTCCACACAATACTCTGCAATACCCCCCACACAATACTCTGCAATACCCCCCACACAATACTCTGCAATACCCCCCACACAATACTCTGCAATACCCCCCACACAATACTCTGCAATACCCCCCACACAATACTCTGCAATACCCCCGCACCAATACTTTGCAATACCCCCGCACCAATACTTTGCAATACCCCGGCCAATACTTTGCAATACCCCGGCCAATACTTTGCAATACCCCGGCCAATACTCTGCAATACCCAGAAAATACTCTGGGGAAAAAAATGTGTTTTAACCACTTCCCGCCCACGTCATATGAGGTCCTTGACTTTGTGCAGGGATATCTAAATGATGCCTGCAGCTACAGGCATCATTCAGATATCATTTTTTTCAGTCGGCGATTCTCTACACCATAAGAACGATCATGGCGGCTGTTCCGCCTCTTGATCGTTCTTACGGGAGGCAAAAGTGGACGTCCCCACTCCCTTCGCCCTCCGGTGCTTCTTCTGACTCACCGCTGCGATCGAAGCCAGGATCATTTTTTTTTTTTTTTTTTCAGGCTTCCCAGCCTAGAGGTGAGATGTGGGGTCTTATTGACCCCACATCTCACTGTAAAGAGGACCTGTCATGCTATATTCCTATTACAAGGGATGTTTCCATTCCTTGTAATTGGAATAAAAATGATCAAAACATTTATTTTTGGGGAAAAACGTGTCAAACTAAAATAAAGTAAAATGAACAATAAAAATAAAAAATAAATATTTAAAGCGCCCCTGTTCCCGCGTGCTCGTATACAGAAGCGAATGTGTACGTAAGTCCCGCCCACATATGAAAACGGTGTTCAAACCACACATGTGGGGTATCGCTGCGAACGTTAGAGCGAGAGCAATCATTTTGGCCCCAGACCTCCTCTGTAACTAAAAACATGTAACCAGTAAAAACATTTAAAACGTCGCCTATGGGGATTTTTAAGTAGCGAAGTTTGGCGCCATTCCACAAGCGTGTGCAATATTGAAGGGTGACATGTTGGGTATCTATTTACTCGGCGTAACTTCATCTTTCATATTATGCAAAAACATTGGGCTAACTTTAATGTTTTTTTTTTTAAAAAAGCACAAAACTGTTTTATTTCCCAAAAAAATGCGTTCGAAAAATTGCTGTGCAAATACCATGCGCGATAAAAAGTTGCAACGACCGCCATTGTATTCTCTAGGGTCTTTGCTAAAAAAGCATATATAATGTTTTGGGGTTCTATGTAATTTTCTAGCAAATAAATGATGATTTTTACATGTAGGAGAGAAATGTCAGAACTGGTCTGGGTGCTCCAGAACGCCTGAAGGTGCTCCCTGCATTGATAAATTTTCAGTAATTGGTACCATAGCTTGTAGACCCTATAACTTTCACCCAGACTAAATAATAACCCAATTTTTTTTTTTTTTAACCAAAGATATGTAGCAGTATACATTTTAGGCCAAATTTATGAAGAAAAATTCATTTTTTGCAAAATTTTATAATAGAAATGAAAAAAAATTCATTTTTTTACAAAATTTTCGTTCTTTTTTCATTATTAGCGGAAAAAATAAAAACCGCAGAGGTGATCAAATACCACCAAAAGAAAGCTCTATTTGTGGGAAAAAAAGGACAAAAATTTCATTTGGTTACAGTGTTGTATGACTGAGTTATTGTCATTCAAAATGTGAGAGCACCGAAAGCTGAAAATTGGTCTGGTTATTAAGGGTGTTTAAGTGCCCAGTTGTCAAGTGGTTAAAGGAGAATTATACAAAAAAAGATTAGTTAGCTACTTAAAGCAACACTAAAGGTAAACTTTTTTTTCTTTTTTTTTTTTAAATAACAAACATGTTATACTTACCTCCACAGTGCAGCTCGTTTTGCACAGAGTAGCCCCGATCCACGTCTTCTGGGGTGCCTCGGCGGCTGTCTCGGCTCCTCGCAAAAGCTTTCCACCTTCATGTGAGCTCGCATGGTGGAAAGCTTTTCCGAGCGCGCTCCCGTGATACAGCGGCGGGCATAGCCGCCGACTGTATCAGTCGGCCCTGGCGCGCCGCGTAATCCGATGTGATTGACAGCAGCGCCAGCCAATGGCTGCGCTGCTATCAATCTGTCCAGCCTAGCCAATCAACGGCCAGGCTGGGAACCAAAGAGGATGACGTGGACGGCGCGCGCGGGACTTTCGAGGGGTCAGGCAAGTAAAACGGGGGTTCGGGGGGGGGGGGGGGGGGCGCTACCGTCGGATGTTTTTTCACCTTAATGCATAGGGTGCATTAAGGTGAAAAAACATTTACCTTTACAACCCCTTTAAGGACCGGGCCTCTTTCTGAGATTTCGTGTTTTTACAAGTTAAAAACATTTTTTTGTTTGTTTTTTTTTGGCATAAAATTAAATGGAACCCCCAAACATATAATTTTTTTTTTTTTACATAAATTTGATATATATATATATATATATATATATATATATCTGTCAGTAATCACCACCCAATGACTATTTCAAATTAATTTATGGAGCCTTTATTAATACCAAGGTGGTTGGAAATTTCTCTGCTCGAGTCCTGAAGTTAAAAAAACCCACCTGTGGAACTTACCATATCTTGCTATTTACTGTGAAAGAACAGGTTCCCCCATAAATAAATGCTTCTACTGTGAATGTAGTTAGGCAGGTATTTCAGTTGGGAGGAAAATTGTTTAAAAGCAACACTTTGCAAAAGTCAAGGCAGTTGGACCTGACTGACCAAACAGGCAAAACACTTACTCTGAATAGGGGTTGATTTACTAAAACTGGTACACTCGGAACCTGGTGTAGTTGTGCATGGTAGCCAATCTGCTTCTAATATCAGCTTGTTCATTTAAAGCGGGGGTTCACCCAAAAAACAAATTTTTAACATTAGATTGAGGCGAGTTGTTAGAAGCACAATCGGTGTTTTTTTTTTTTTTTTAAATCATTGCAGTACTTACCGTTTTACAGATAGATGTTCTCCGCGGCTTCCGGGTATAATCTGCAGGACTGGGCGTTCCTAATTGATTGACAGCCTTCCGACCGTCGCATACAGCGCGTCACGATTTTTGCCGAAAGAAGCCGAACGTCGGTGCGCAGGCGCCTTATAGAGCCGACTCGCAGTCCGGCTTCTTTCGGCAACTTGTGACGCGCTGTATGCGACGGTCGGAAGCCTGTCAATCAATTAGGAACGCCCAGTCCCGCAGATTATACCCGGAAGCCGCAGAGAATATCTATCTCTAAAACGGTATGTACTGCAATGATTTAAAAAAAAACACCCGATTTTTGCTTCTAACAACTCGCCTCAATCGAATATTAATTTTTTTTTTTTCGGGTGAACCCCCGCTTTAAGGACCAGGCCTATTTTTCAAACTTGTTTAAAAGTTTAAAATCTTTTTTTTTTTTTTTTTTTTTTTTTTTTTTTTTTTTGCTAGAAAATTACTTGGAACCCCTAAAAACTAGGTCTGACGAAGGAGCCGCACATGCTCCGAAAACGCGTTTACCGCCCCCTTCTCCCCACTGACACCATCAGCCTTGCGTGAACCCGGAACACAGGCTTCCCCGCTGCCTCCTTTCTCCAACACATAAGAGAACGCTTTACAGCTGCTGGACGGCTCTACACTGCTCTCTACCATCATGCCACATGGACACATGCCACAGATGAGGACTAGTGATTTTTATCATGTCTTTTAACACTCAACGATCTTGTAAGTGCTTTTAACCCTTTGTGCACTTTATTACATTTTGCCCACTGCACTTAGAGGCACCTTTCTTTTCCTTTTTTAGTTGCACAAAGCCAGAGGCGAACTGACCATACGGTATTCAGCACTGCCCAGGGCCAGTAGGGGGCCCCATGACGCCCGCTGTCATCCCACTAAATTTAGGGAAGCTATCAGCATTGTAGTAATGCTGGGTCTAATGCAGGCGGACAATTTGGTGTGAGCTGGAGCGCGCATGGGGAGAGGTACACACCGCAGCTCCGAGCTTGTGTTACTGCTGGCCATACACATATGGCATTTTGGCTGAACGATTATTCGTCGGGTGAAATTGAATTGCCCTCAGCTGGAAGTAAAAGTGAAAGTCGGTAAAGCCGATCTGCTCTCTGTATGACCGCTATGACTTGCTGACATCCATGGAGCCATGAGTGTTAATTTATTGTTTATCTGCAGCAAGTCAATGCTATATTTCCTTCTTCCTCCTTGCACAGTTTAGGAGAAATTCAGAGTGCATGCAGCTGATGACCTCACAGGCGCATGCGTTCTGAAGGTCCGGCGTACAGTGCAGGCCAGAGTGACGTCATCGCGCCCCTGGCCACTCATGTAGCCAGAGGCTGTGAACCCGGAAGGAAGAAGTGGGCAAGATGTCATTCATCTCAGTAGTGACATTGTGGCGCTGGAGAGCTTCTTTCTAAGGCAAGTCTATCATAATGTGCAGGTATGCGATGCATTCTAGTACATTATGACATTGACTTGCAGAATTTATTTTAATTATTTTAAATCACCTGTGGTTTACTACCGCTTTAACCATTGCTTATCTGCTGCTAGGAAATGCTACACTTAGGCTGCATTCACACCTTGGCCTACAAAATCGCGGCGTTTTGTCCCGCGAATTGCGGCAACAAATTGCGGCGTTTTGTACCGTGATTTGCGGCGACAAAACGTCGCGATTGTGAATGCAGCCTGGATCCTGGAGGGATGATTTAACATGCACCTCTATGGAGATGGTTTACATCTCCTATGCCGAACGCCACCTGGAAAAAAAGGTCCGGGACTTGTTTTCAGGCGTACTACAGGCAGGGCTGCAGCGGCGTCGCACTACAGGCGTATATACGCCTAGGTGTGAACGGGGGCTTAAGCTTAAAGCGGTAGTTCACCCTCACTGGCTTGATTTTACCATCGAGACAGGCATTGTAGCGCGAGCTACAGTATGCCTGTCCCGATTTTTTTAACCCCGGACTCACCTTGTAATCGGACATCGCAGATTTCGGCTCCCGCGGGGAATGGGCGTGCCTATGGAGAGGGAGGATGATTGACGGCCGGCCCTGGCACGTCACTCTCCCCGAAGACAGCCGGAGTAGGTCTCGGCTCTTCACGGCGCCTGCGCACAGGCTATGCGCAGGCGTCGTGAAGAGCCAAGCCTATTTCGGCTATTTCCGGAGAAGCGTGACGCGCCAGAGCCGGCCGTCAATCATCCTCCGTCTCCATAGGCACGCCCATTCCCCGGTATCTTCGATCTACGCGTACAAGGTGAGTACGGGGGTAAAAAATTCGGGACAGGCATACTGTAGCTCGCGCTACAATGCCTGTCTCGATGGTAAAAGAAAAAAACATTTTTTTTTTTTCGTTGATAGGGTGAACCCCCGCTTTAACTGCAAGGATGGAGGAAAGCAGATCTAAAATGAAATTCTTGCCTCTGTCTCGCTGGGGAGCGGAGGATGGCGGGGGACCATGATTTACTTACACTGAGCATAAAAAGCTGGCTATATGCTTTCTGATAGAGGCATAACTAGAACCTTCAGGACCCCAGTGCAAGAAACTATTAAGGGCCCCCTGACCCCCCCAGCCTGGGCTCTTGATTCCCATTTACAGGTCCTTTATTATGGTCCCAAAGCAGGACCCTTTCACATTCACGTCCTGCAGGGGGCCTCCTTCTTGCCATCTTGGGCCCCTGGGGGATTGCATGAGCCTTGTCGCTTGTGGGACCTTGACCACCCCGGTAGTTCCACCACTGATCCTAATAGGACTGTAATACCGCGTGCATACTCTTGGAATTTCCGACAACAAATGTCCGATGGGAGCTTTTAGTCACAAATTCCGACCGTGTTGACCCCATCGGACATTTTCTTTCGGAATTTCCGACAACAAAAATTTAAGAGCTGGTTCTCAAATTTTCCGACAACAAAATTTAGTTCTCGTAAATTCCGATCGTGTGTGTACAATTCCGACGCACAAAATTCCACACATGCTCTGAATCAAGTACAAGACGGAAGCGATTGGTCTGGTAAAACTAGCGTTCGTAATGGAGATGGCACATTCGTCACGCTGTAACGGACTGAAAAGCGCGAATCGTCTCTCACCAAACTTCTACTAACCCGACTGGTATTGAACTTCTTTTCAAGTACTCGCCGATACCTAATACCGATACTTTTTTTTCCATTTTATTTTGACAGTGGCACTAATATGCAGTACTGACGTGTGGACTGTCAGTTTTTTTATTTTTTCAATTAAATTTTTTACAATTTTTTTTTTTTTTTTACAATGCTCTCTTTTGGAGGGGCGGTGTCAGTGTGTTTTTTTTAATTTAACTTTATTATTTTTACAATTCTTCTTTTTACAATTCTTTTTTTTGCTTTTATCAGCCCTGTTGGGGGGCTTTGGTGAGATATTGGGGGTCTTAACAGACCCCTGATATCTCCTCTTTGAGACAAGCTCAACTGCACTGTAGATGAATGTATAGGAGACAGCAGCTCCTCTCTATTCATAAACTGAGACATTGTAACACAGTTACTATGCTCAGTTATGAATGGACAGTCAGTGATCACTGACCAAAAAAAAAAGATCACTGACTGTTCATTCGGAAAAGGGCTCCTTCCTCCGCTCTCCATCCTGACAGATTGGGGACAGAGGGGGGGGGGAGCACGGTGGGGGACCGGAGCGGCACACGGAGGGGAGCGGAGGATGGCGGGGGACTGGAGCGGTACACTGAGGGGAGCGGAGGACGGCGGGGGACCGGAGCGGTACACTGAGGGGAGCGGAGGACGGCGGGGGACCAGAGCGGAGCATGGCGGGAACATGAGCGGAGCATGGAGGGGGACCGGAGCTGTACTCAGCGGGGGACCGGAGCTGTACTCGGCGGGGGACCGGAGCTGTACTCGGCGGGGGACCGGAGCTGTACTCGGCGGGGGACCGGAGCTGTACTCGGCGGGGGACCGGAGCTGAGCATGGCGGGTAGGGTTGCCAACTCATCCCTTTAAAACAGAACACATATTAATTACACAGGTTCTGAGGCTAATTTAATGCAAATAAGGCACCAAGTGAGTTTAATTACCTCCTTAATCAGCCACAGAACCTGTGTAATTAATATGTGTTCTGTTTTAAAGGGATGACTTGGCAACTCTAATGGCGGGGGACACAAGCGGAGCATGGAGGGGGACCAATTCAGAGCACGGCAGGGTACAGGAGCAGAGCATGGAGGAGGACCGGAGCGGTACACGGCGGGGGACAGAAGCACCACTGACAAAGTATCGGATTAGGCATCGAAGCATTTGCCCGAGTACAAGTACTCGGGCAAATGCTTGGTATCGGCACCGATACTAGTATAGGTATCAGGACAACCCTACTCGAGACTGTCCATAATTTTAAAGTGTGCCTCCACTGAAAAAAGGTTGAGAAATACTACTGACCATTGCACACTGCCATACTTCTGTGATACTTGCCATTAGATGCACTCTGTTGATATTTGATCTCTTCCCTGCAGTTCAGGTAGAGCCGCCTCTACATGGTTCTTTACCTTTCCCCTACTACAGTGTTTATACAGACTAAGTGACAGATTCGAAAAAAAGACACTGTGTTAATGACTAAGCACAAATTCACAAAAGGGAGTATAATCCTTACACGCCCAATGCCATAAAAACACAGGATCAACAGCATAGACAACCTATAAGATACTGCTTCTTACTATTTATGTTAAAAGGTAACTATTACCAAATGTACGGAGACACCTGCCTTTACACGCACATGAACTTTAACCACTTCAGCCCCGTGGGATTTGGCTGCCAAATGCCCGGGCCACTTTTTGCGATTCGGCACTGCGTCGCTGTAACTGACAATTGTGCGATGTGGCTCTCAAACAAAATTGACATCCCTTTTTTTTTTTTTTTCACACAAATAGAGCTTTTTTTTGGTGGTATTTTATCACCTCTGCGTTTTTTTTTTTTTTTTTTTTCGTTATAAACAAAAAAGAGTGACAATTTTGGGGAAAAAAGCATTTTTTTTTTCTTTTTCACTTGCTATAATAAATATTCCTATATATATATATATATAAAATAAAAATAAATATTTTTTCCTCAGTTTAGGCCGATACGTATTCTTCTACATATTCTGATTACAACACTGAGACTAATTATTTCATTATTGCAGACAGACCCCCACAACCTTGCAGATTCTTTCAGGGGTTATGCTGAATACTAATCTATTATGTAGTTCTGGATTTTGTTAGCATACGAGAAGTAGGGAGTCTACATCTGTTATGGGAGCACTAATGCCAACATCATTATAAGGTCCCATTACTTACCAATTTCCACCACAAAGAAAACCTGTGTGCCAAGCTAAATGACTAAATCAACAGCACTGGCTAATAATTGTCTGCAGGAACCTATGTATCTGCCGCGTACACACGATCATTTTTCGCAATGAAAAAAAACCTTGTTTTTAAAAAATGTCATTTAAAATGATCGCGTGTGGGCTTCACATAATTTTTTGGGTTCTGAAAAACGACAAAAAAAAAAATCGAACATGCTGCATTTTTTTAACATAGTTTTAAACAATGTCGTTTTTCGGGTTGTAAAAAATGATCGTGTATGGGCTAAAAAGCAAGTTATAAGAAGAGAGCAAGTTATGAGACGGGAGCTCTCGTTCTGGTAAAACTACCATTCGTAATGGAGTAAGCACATTCATCACGCTGTAACAGATAGAAAAGCGCGAATCGTCTTTTACTAACATGGAATCAGCTAAAGCAGCCCCAAGGGTGGCACCATCCGAATGGAACTTTCCCTTTAGAGTGCCGTCGTACGTCACCGCGCTTTGCTAGAGCATTTTTAAAAAACGATGGTGTGTGGGCAACATCGTTTTAATGATGAAGTTGGAAAAACTTTGTTTTTTTTTCATGCCGAAAAATGATCGTGTGTACGCGGCATAAGGGTCTGGAGTAGGAGAAGAGGAGGGCTGGAGCTCTCCTGCAACTGCAGGAGAGGTGCGAGGGCCACATGAAATGGCCCGGAGGGCCACATTCGGCCCGCGGGCCCTGTGTTTGACACCTGTCCACTAGGGGAACACAAGGCTGCAAATAAAGATAATTTGGTCAGCTATTAGCCAGCACTGTTTAAATGACCACAGCTGTCCACTTGGTTCACACTTCTGTGTGTGGCTGCAAGAATTGCAGCGATCCCACCCCACCCGCAGTGAAAACGTGCATGTGTGGAAACCGCGGGGAAATCGAATGGTCAAAATGTCAATGCGATTTCCCTGTGGCCGCGTTTTTGAAAAGGTGCATGCACCCTTCCCCTTTTTTTTTTTTTTTAAGCAACCTATGCATTTGAATGGGCTGCCGTGCCCACGCAAACACGGCCCGCAAAAACGCATAGGTGTTAATCTAGTGACTCTCTACTGAGTTCCATTCTAAACCAATAGCCAAAATTTCATACAACCAGAATTGTTAGTCTGATAAAGGAGCCATAACTCCTATATACTGTATATGCCATGCCTGTTGTCTTTTTTCCAAGATATTAAACAATGTTTTATCAGGAATATTTGTATGTATTATTAGATTATTCAAATTATTTGTTTTCTAGGTACTCAAGAACTTGTCTGAAAAACACCAAAATGTCATCGTTGTTAAAATGGGTGAGCTTTATAATGTTGTTTTGTGGTCTCTGAGGGTTAGTCAAATTAGTTTGTGGTCATATCTAAAACATAACTCGCATGTATTTAGTTATAAATGCTCATATTTATTTGGATGTTTGATTCATTTTCATAATTTAGAAAATGTATATGAGATACAAGTACATATAGGGGGTAATCCACAAAAGGTATCTACTGATACGCCGTCGTATCCCTGTTTCTATCTTTGGAACTGATCCACAGAATCAGTTTACCATAGATAGACAGAAGATCCGACATGTGTAATTGAATTACACTGTCGGATCTTAAGGATGCAATTCTAGGCTGGCCGCTAGGTGGCGAGGCCATTGCGGCTGGCCTAGAATATGCAAATGAACACTTACGGCGATCCACGAACGTTCCGACGGGCCCATCGCTATAATGCTACATCGTTTACGTCGAGTTACGCCGTGTAAAAATAGGGCTGAGTCCTATTTGACTAAGCCCTATTAAGTATGGCCGTCGTCCCCGCGTCGAAAATTCAAACTCTACGTCGTTTGCGTAAGACGTCCGTGAATGGCGCTGGACGCCATTTACCTTACCGTCTAAGCAAATGACGTCGGGGGCGACGTCAGTTAGCGCAATGCACGTCGGGTAAGTTACCCGACGGAGCATGCGCAGTACGTCCGGCGCGGGAGCGCGCCTAATTTAAATGGGACTCGCCCCATTACACCGCCGCAAATTTCCAGGTAAGTGTGTTGTGGATCGATACCTAACTTAGGAAATTTGCGGCAGTGTAACTTAAATCACTTAAGTTACGTTGCGCTGCGGGGCTGTGGATTTGGCCCATACAGTTTATCTAAAGTGTGTAGAGTACAAGAAACCTTATTGTCCTAAAATTTCCTACAACCCAAAGAATGCCACCTTTTGCAAAATGCAACATAATAATAAATGCACCCATACTGCAAAAAAGGCAAAAAATGTTCAATGCTCTGGCTCCTACTGATTCTTCTTCCAGCACAGGTCCATACCAAGGTATGGACCTACCTTCAGCTAAGGAGTTGGAGGAAGTATCAATGGACTACAAGTGTGGTGACATCACCAGATGTAGGCCCCATTGAGAATTACAGCCATTTGCTGCATTTTTCCACAATTCGCTGACAAGATTTTCTGCAGGCAAAGCCATGCACAGCCACACCATACAGTAAATACATTTTTACAGGAACCAGTTGTGAGAGGTCTCTGTTTAGCCCAATAGTTGCTATCTGAGACTTGCTTGGTGTTACAATTACTGATTGATGTTGGTAAATAGGAACATTTTCTAATTTAAAAATATACAACCCATCCTGATTGGCTATGGAACCAGTGCCAATCCTGACCTCCCTGGGGGCCCTAAGCAAAATGACATGGCACATTAAAAATGAGAAGCGGGGGGCGCTGGCGACAGTGACATGTCACATTAAAGAAAGTTGAGAAGCGGGGGGAGGGGGTGTTCTGCTGTCGGAAATGACATCTTACATTAAATTGAGAAGCAGGGGGTGCTGACTTCTTACCTCTTCTCCCATGCAGCCAGCGAGTTGAGGGGGCGAAAATGACTTCTCACCAGGTGGGGCCTCTAGTAATTTAGGGGGCCCTTCGCAGCTTTGCGGGGTCCTAAGTGGCTTGCATAGTGAGCCTATAGGGCGGATCGGCCCTGTATGGAACAATGAAGGAAGGGGAGACGGCATGGTGAAGCTCACTGAAGATGGACACAATATACACCAGGGGTCTCCAGACCTTCTACCCAAAGTTCCATTTTACTGCCCTTCAGAATTTTAGGGGGGCTGGACTGTGGCCATTGGAAGTAGAAATTGTCTTGGCATCAGTTAAAGTAAACAATGTATCCTTGGTATTAGGGGAGGAATAGTGCCCCATCATTGGTGTCAGTGAGAGGAATAGTGCTTCCTCACTGGTGTCAGTTTGAGGAATAGTGCCCAATTGTTGATATCAGTAGCAGGAATTATGCCCCAGTGATGGTATCAGTAGGAGGAAAAGTGCCCTAATGGCTAGATAAAGGCTAGCAAAAAGCTGCATCTGCCCCCGGGCCGCAGTTTGGAGACCACTGATCTAAACAAATGTTTTGGCATAACCTGCCAAATGTTTACCATCATATTTGCCTCAGTTGAAACAACCAGATCTATTGACCCTGGTGGACCAAGATGCTCATCCTCATGGCAGATTTTACACATCTGAAATGTTGCAGGACTTTTCTATTGCCGCGTACACACAGTCGGAATTTTTCGACAACAAATGTTCGATGTGAGCTTGTTGACGGAAAATCCGACCGTGTGTAGACTCCATCGGACATTTACTGTCGGATTTTCCGACAAAAAATGTTTGAGAGCTGGTTCTCAATTTTTCCAACAACAAACGTTTTTGATGGAAATTCCGATAGTCTGTAGCCAATTCTGATGCACAAAAATCCTACGCATGCTCGGAATCATTGAACTTAATTTTTCTCGGCTGGTCGTAGTGTTGTACGTCACCGCGTTCTTGACGTTCGGAATTTCCGACAACATTTGTGTGACCGTGTGTATGCAAGGCAAGTTTGAGCCAACATTCCGTCTGAAAAAAATCAACAGTTTTGATGTCGGAATGTCCGATTGTGTGTACGCGGCATATGAGTGAAGTGTTTGGCCATTCTTTATTAATGTTCTGAGTATGAAAGTGCCCTCATCTCTCACATTTAGGAACCATTATGTTTTTTTGAGTTACATTAATATATATATTTGTCAATTTTACCTCCTGTACCTTTCTGCTGCTCTGTAGATGTCACAGATCCTTCAAGTGTTAATGAATCTGTAAAAGAAGTGGAGAAGCATCTAAATGGAAAACCTCTGGACCTGCTGCTCAACAATGCTGGAATTCTCAGTCACACCAACCTGGAGTCCCAGACGTCTGAGGACATGATGAATGTCTATAACATAAATGTAGTGGGACCAATGTTGGTGACCCAGGTAGAGTTTAGGCAATTAGTCTATTAGCCACTTATTGCTAGATATTATGAATCACAACCAGTTATGTTAATTTTAACAAATCCTGCCAGAACCCAGGCAATTCACGCTAAACATATAATTATAAAGTCCATAATCTGAGTTTTCCCATTGTGAAGACTGCGTGTAAATGAAATAAAACTGATCGGCAGATTCAGAGAAAGGCTGCTAAATTTATATGCATATATCGGAGCTTAGCCCTGCTCCTTCCACTTAAAGGGTTTTACTATCAGTTTGGCCAATGGGATCACCCTATCAAATTAGGGAACTATGGGCCAGATTCACAGTGAGAGTACGCCGGTTTATCTCCTGATACGCCGGCATACTTTCAAATTTGGCGCGTCGTATCTTTAGTTTGAATCCTCAAACCAAGATACGGCGGCTTCTGGCTTCGATCCGACAGGCGTACGGCTTCGGATCATAGGTGCAATACTTCGGCGCCCGCTGGGTGGAGTTTGCGTCGTTTTCCGCGTCGGGTATGCAAATTGGCTTTTTCCGTCGATCCACAAAGGTACGCGCGGCCGTCGCATTCTCTAACGTCGTCGCTAGTCGGCTTTTCCCGGCGTATAGTTAAAGCTGCTATTTTGCGGCGTATAGATAGACTTGCCATGTTAAAGGGGTGTTCCAGCCAATATTTATGTTTATTAAAAGTCAGCAGCTACAAAAAGTGTAGCTGCTGGCTTTTAATAAACACACTTAACTGCTCCGGCGTTCCATTGTCACTGTGGGCACCCGGCGGTGACAGCTTTCGGCTTCACGGCCAGGCACCCACTGCGCATGAGCGAGCGGCACTGCGCATGCGCGAGCGGCGCGGCGCCGTCCGATTGGACAGGCGATCGCCTAGGACCTGTCACGTGTCCTAGGCGATCGCCTAGGGGAGGGGCTGCAGTAAGGCGATTAAGCTTAATCGCCTTACCAGCCCCTCGGCAGAAGGAGGAAGTGGAACAGGAAGTCCCACTCCTCCTGAAGCCCCCACTCCCCCCCCCAAAAAAATTACATGCCAAATGTGGCATGTAAGGGGGTGAGAAGTGGGATAAGCGTTCCATTTTTGGGTGGAACTCCGCTTTAAGTATGGCCGTCATTCCGGCGTCGAAATTTCTATTTTTTTTTTTTGCGTAAGTCGTCCGTGAATAGGAAAGGACGTAACTCACGTCTAAGTTAAAAAAATGACGTCGTTGCGACGTCATTTCGCGCAAAGCACGGCGGGAAATTTCGAAACGGAGCATGCGCAGTTCAATCGGCGCAGGGACGCGCTTCATTTAAATGAATCACGCCCCCTACCCGCCGATTTGAATTCCGCCGTCAGAAATACACTACGCCGCCGTAACTTAAGGCGCGAATTCTTTCAGGATTCGAAGATCCGCCAGGCAAGGTACGGCGGCGTATCGTATCTCTGATACGCTGCACGCATCTAATTGTCTGTGAATCTAGCCCTATATTTATTATAGGGATATACAGTATATAACACTGTCAATTTACTCAAGGAGCTTACAATCTAAGGTCCCTATCTGCCATGCATACACATACTAGGGTGAATTTAAAAATGATCCAATTGCCATACCAGGATGTCTTTGTCTTTGGAGGAAACCCATGAAAGGACAATATGCAAGCTCCATGCATATAGCATCTTGGTCAGAATTCGAACCAAGGACCTAGTGCTGTAATGTCTTGTACACACAATCTGTAAAAAGTCAGCCGGAAAAATCGAGGGGAAACCGAGAACCTGCTCGGTAGCTTTTTCCCCCTACACACGGCTGGGTTTCCTGACAGGAAAACTACCATGACAGTTTTAGTTGGGAAACACGGCCATGTGTATGCTCCACCGCAGGTTTTCCCCATAGGAAATCTGCGGCTTAAAAACCGGCGGGAAAAAAGAGAACATGTTCTCGTTTTTCCTGGCGGTTTTCCTGTCGGGGGAAACTGCGATGGAGCATACAGACGGCCAGGATTCCCGGCCAAAAGCTGCCAGGAAAACCGGTCGTGTGTACGAGGCATCAGATAGAATTACTAGTCACTAAGCTTTTGCTTAGTGGCACAGGGAGACTCATGGTTTATGGGGTGGGCAGGTCTATACCTAGGTTTATATCAAAATCTATATGCATTCTGCTGCATATATATCTGAAACTATAGATGTATTTTTCAATGAAAACCCCTGAATATTTTTTATCAGTTACACATTGACAAGTTTAGCAGAGCTCATCTCAATAGTGTTAAACCAATACCCTAATTATTTCATTAATTAATGAATTTCATTCCATGTATGGGCTGGCTGGTTGTATAATAATGCTCAGGTTATGAACGGCCCTGCGTCATGTAAGGAAGGATAGGATGCTGTCTAGTCTCCATTGCTCTAGTGAATATTCTCTGCCCATTTTAGCTTTTACACACGTGTGGTGGAGTTCTAATTTATGTTTCACAGTGTAAAGCCGGTCATACGTGGATCAAAATGTGGCTGGTTCTGCAGGGACAGGTTGAATTTCAATCCACGTATGGCCGGTTAATCTATCCATCGGCTTGTGTACAACCAGCCTGTCCAGGTTTTTCCCGAACGATCAGTGCCTCCCAGCTATAGCCGGCAACACCGATCATTGAATTCTGCTGACGGGGGAACACAATAGCGATGTGGGAAAGGATTCCACCATCAGCACTGGTGGAAAATCTTCTTTTTTTCGTTCAACCCACTTTTCGAATGGAAAAAAAAAAAGTAAAACGTAGGGCCTGCTAAAGCAATGTATTGATTTCACTTAAAAGAAGATTGCTTTTTACAGAACTCCATGAGAGTAGTGACTTATCAGAATAATCAGACAAAGGGAGCTGCAAAACAAGCTTTGCTTTTTCAAAACCATTTATATATATATATATATAGTGTGTGTCCGCAATGCTCCGATTCTGCAGACGGAGAAAAATCATATTTTTCCATTCGTCTGCAAATCGGATTGGATGAACACGGAAGGATTGGATGAACACGTGTTCATCCGATCTCCCCTTAGAGGAGAGCGGAAAACCGACAG
The DNA here is from genome assembly GCF_905171775.1 of Rana temporaria. Taxonomy (NCBI): domain Eukaryota; kingdom Metazoa; phylum Chordata; class Amphibia; order Anura; family Ranidae; genus Rana; species Rana temporaria. The sequence goes on from NC_053499.1 coordinate 125,911,918, forward strand.
GGCGGTCCCTGCACAATGTGCAGGGACCACCCTATCATCTGCCGGCTCAGCGGGGATCAATGGAGCGATCCCCGCTGAGTAAGCTGGTGTTAAAGGTACGGATCCTCACGGGATCCGATAGTGTGAAAGGGCTCTAAGTCACAAAAGTGAGTACACCCCTCACATTTTTGTAAATATTTTATTATATCTTTTTATGTGACAACACTGAAGAAATTACACTTTGCTACAATGTAAAGTAGTAAATGTACAGCTAATATAACAGCGCAAAATTGCTGTCCCCTCAAAATAACTCAACACACAGCCTGTAAGCTGTACACTCACTACTTCACATTGTAGCAAAGTGTAATTTCTTCTGTGTTGTCACATGAAAAGATAAAATCTTTATAAAAATATGAGGGGTGTACTCACTTTTGTGAGATACTGTAAATGAAAGTATACAGTGTTTTTTTGTTCACAGTGCTGTGAGGAATGTATATGGAGCTGCTCATGTGCAGCTCCATTTACATTTTCAGCACAGTGCCACTATGTAAGAATGAATGACACTCGTGCATGCACAGGAGTGTCATCCTCATGCAGCAAACAATCAAAATGGCTGAAGACTGGCATGCAGAAGAAGCTGGGGAGAAGATGCCGGGGAGGGAACTTGTGGGTGTCCAACTCTTGACAAATAGGTCAGTATTTTACACCTTTAGTTCCACTTTAAGGAATGTAATTCTAGCTTGTTGGAAGAACCAACCTTCACATATCTCTTGGTAATTTTGTTGGCAAAACCATACATAAACACCATATTTGGTGGTTTGTCCCCAAAGAATGCTCTTGGGCCCCTTTTGCACGGTCGAACCATTCAGATCCGCCTGTCAGTTTTGACGGCGGACCTGAACGGCTGCTCCATGCAATCCTATGGAGCGTCGGATGTCAGCGGAGACATGTCCGCTGACATCCGACCCGATCCAATCCGCCAAAATCAGACATATGGCGATACGTCCCCATCCATGGCGGATCGGGTAAGATCTGATGAAAACGGACATGCTGCCCTTTTTCATCAGATCGCTCCATTAGAGACAGCGGTACTGCACAAGCCCCTCCTCCCTCAGTGAGCAGAGAGGGGCTTGTCATCCGCCGTCTCACCGGACAGATCTCCCGCTGAGCTGGCGGACTCTGTAGCGACAGAGTCCGCCTTGTGTGGAAGAAGCCATATTTGTTCTTTTAGGTGGACAGTTTTGGCCGGGAGACTTGTGAGCTCAGATTCCTTAAAGCCCCGTACACACGATCGGACCTTTGTTCGACCAAAATCACATCGGACATTCGACGGAATTCCATCGGAGCATTCCGATGGGGCATACACACGGTTGGAATTTCCGATGGAAAAAGTCCGTCTGACTTTTTCCATCGGAAATTCTGATCGTGTGTAAGGGGCTTAACAGATTTTTAGAAGCTTCTGGACAGACTCGAGCCTTACATACATGGCTTGAATATTGGCTGTCACTTTTCAGATAGATAGTGTGGGGGGAGGGGCAGTTATCTGTCTGAATACAATAGCTGGCAGGGGAGATTCCTCCACCTGGGCTGTTTAGCGTAAATGGGAAAAATCTATGGGCCAGATTCACAGTACAAGTACGTACTTTCAAATTTGCCGCGTCGTATCTTTAGTTTGAATCCTCAAACCAAGATACAACGGCTTTTGGCTTTGATCCGACAGGCGTACGCCTTCGGATCGTAGGTGTAATACTTTGGCGCCCGCTGGGTGGAGTTTGCGTCGTTTTCCGCGTCGGGTATGCTAATTAGCTTTTTCCGGCGATTCACGAAGGTACGCGCGGCCGTCGCATTCTCTTATGTCGTCGCTAGTCGGCTTTTCCCGGCGTATAGTTAAAGCTGCTGTTTCGTGGCGTATAGATAGACTTGCTATGTTAAAGTATGGCCGTCGTTCCCGCGTCGAATTTTGAATTTATTTTTTTTCTTGCGTAAGTTGTCCGTGAATAGGAAAGGACGTAACTCACGTCTACGTTCAAAAAATTACGTTGGTGCGACGTCATTTCGCGCAAAGCACGGCGGGAAATTTCAAAACGGAGCATGCGCAGTACGTTCGGCGCGGGAACGCGCCTAATTTAAATGATCCACGCCCCCTACCCGGATCATTTGAATTAGGCGGGCTTGCGCCGCAGGGATTTACGATACGCCGCCACAACTTTACAGGCAAGTGCTTTGTGAATCAAGCACTTGCCCGTAAAACTTGCGGCGGTGTAACGTAAATGCGATACGTTACGCCGCCGCAGATGTACCTGAATCTGGCCCTATGTGTGTATGGCTAGCCATAGTCTGCAAGACCCTCTGTGTGATGTTTGTTCCAATTGACACTCCTCCATGTTTTTCTTTTTTGCATTTTCCATATTCTAATGTGCATGGTCTTGTAGAATAAGCCCATAAATGACACTTTGGAGAGGGGTCACACGCAACAGAGCAATTTTTGCTTAAAAAACTTGACTGCCATATACAATGTACTGTAACTTGGGTAAAGCATGTTATATTAATGACAAGGTTACAAAAATAATGATCACTTTATATATAAAAGGGCCAGGATTTGATAGGCGTCAATAAAATGTATTTATTTTTCCTGTCCACTTGTGCAGGCGTACCACCGACTGATGAAAAGAGCAGAAGGCACAGGGAAGTCGGCTATTGTCCACATCTCCGCAGTTCTGGGATCTCTGGCAGATCTGCCCAGTCTATTCAGTCATTATCAAGTTATTTCTTACCGCTGTAGCAAGGTAGGGTGGAGCACTCTATAGAGTTCTGATGAAGTTTTGGCTTATAGCAGTAAAATTTGAGTTTTTAATGGTTTGCAGAATTCAGTACAATAAGCAACGCTGATTGTTGTGAATTACTGCATTTCGTAAAAAAAAAAAAAAAAATGTATATCTTAATAAATACCACATTTATTATTATTTGGAATAAATGATAAAAAATACAGTGGGTATAAAAAGTCTAAACACCCCTGTTAAAATGTCAGGTTTATGTGATGTAAAAAAAATGAGACAAAGATAAATAATTTCAGAACTTTAATGTGACCTATAAACTGAAATCTTTTGGGGGGAGTAAAACAAAAAAAAGAAACTAATGTACTTGCATTAATGTGCACACCCTCTTATAACTGGGGATATAGCTGTGTTCAGAATTAAACAATCACGTTTAACCTCATGTTAAATAGGAGTCAGGACACGCCTGCCATCATTTAGACCCCACACTGGGGTGGTTTTCAGGCGTTTAAGCCGAGGTTCACATTGCAGCGATTTGTTATGCGATTTGAGAGATCAAGTCGCAGCCTATTGGAGGCAATGACACTGTTCCATTTTGTGCGACACTGATTTTTGCAGCGCCGCACCGATTTGCAAAAGTAGTTTGCTGCTTAAATGAGCAGCGCTTTAACGCTAACTGCTGGCGCTTTCAGTGTGAAAGCAGCCTGAGGCTGGGTTCACACTAGTGCGACACGACACTCTTCCTACCTTGGATCCGACTTTGCTCTGCGATTTGAAGCCGACATATGTCCGACTTTCAATGAACGGTGATCCGACTTGGATCCCTGCCAATACCAGGCACTGTGTTTGTTATATATCTTGAGGGGGAACTCCACACATTTTTTTTTTTTTTTTTTTAAACGGCATGGGTTCCCCCTCCAAGAGCATACCAAGCTCTTGGGTCTGGTATGGATTTAGAGGGAAACCCCTTTGCCAAAAAAACGGTGTGAGGGGCCCCCCCCAGAATCCATACCAGACCCTTATCCAAGCAAGCAGCCCAGCCGGTCAGGAAAGGGGTTGGGGACGAGTGCCCTGTGCCACGGTGCGCAACGATTTATATAGGCATGGTCACCAGGTGATGTCACCCGGTGACCTCGCCCCCTATGACGTCACTGCTGGGGGCATTGAGGGGACTGTGATGTCATAGGGGGCGGGGTCACTGGGTGACAGCACGTCCCATGTCTATATAAATTGTTGCGCATGCAGCATTACAGCAGGAGAGAGCGTTGTGTCAACATTGGAAGAGGGAAGGAGAAGACACTGCTAGTAAAAGAGCTGGAAGAAGATAGCAGAGGAGCCCGGGAGAAGCCGCTGAAGAGAGCAGAGAAGTCGGAAGAAGACCCCTGGAGCTGCCTAATAAATGACTTCAAAAAGCTGTGTAGTGTGTTGTTTTTTTTTTTCTTGACACTTTTTCCCCCCAGGTGAATGGGTAGGGGTACGATGTACCCCATACTCATTCACATAGGGTGGGGGGCCCACTTATTTCGTTAAGCTCCCCTGACGCAGACCCCAACAGCCATGGTTGTGGGGAAGAGGCCCTTGTCAACATGGGGACTGCGCCCTGCGGCCCCCCACCCCAAATGTTGAAGGCATGCGGCCTGGTACAGCTCGGGGGGGGGGGGGGGTGCTCGCTCGTCTCCACCACCTTTCCTGACCGGCCGGCTGCGTGCTCGGATAAGGGTCTGGTATAGATTTTGGGGGATTTCGGCATAGGGGTTTCCCTTTAAATCCATACCAGACCCAACTGCCTGGTATGCTCTTGGAGGGGGAACCCATGCTGGTTTTTATATTTAAAATTTTGGCTTGGAGTTCCCCCTCAAGATCAGCAGAGAAAAATTCACATGCCAAAGTTGGATCATGCAAGACGGCGTTCCGACTTTGATCCGACTTCAATGATATTCAATGGGCTGAAGTAGGATCAAAGTCGTACCAAAGTAGTACAGGGAGCATTTTCAAAGTCGGACCAACATGTGTCGGACACGTCATGCGACATGAGCTCCTAATGTCGGAGCGTTTGTCGCACAAGTGTGAACCCAGCCTGAAAGTGCATCTGATTAACCCCAAATAAAGTTCAGCTGTTCTAGTAGATCTTTCCTGACATTTTCTTAGGCTCCATTCACATGTATGCGACAAAACGCCGGACGCTTGTGCCGCTAGAGGCGGGAATTCCCATTGCTGTCTATGGAGATGGTTCACATCTCATAGACGCCGTACGCCTGTCGCCTGAAAAAAAGTCCCGGACCCTTTTTTTCAGGCGACATTGGCGTTCTCCCATTGACAGCAATTGGAAGAATTTGAAAAAAAAAAAAAGGTTTCACACTCGCGGCAAAATACGCCGTACGCCATTGTCGCGGAGGTGTGAATGGAGCCTTAGTCGCATCCTACAGCAAAAACCATGCTCGGCAGAGAGCTTACAAGGCATCAGTCAGGAGAAGGGTACAAAAGAATTTCCAAGACATTGGATATACAATGGAACACGGTGAAGACAGTCATCATCAAGTGGAGACGTTTTTCGGGATGTAAAAAATTACGTTTTTTTTATGTCATTAAAAACGATTGTGTGTAGGCTCCAGAGCATTTTTCACAAAGTAAAAAATGGCCATTAAAAATTTAGAACATGCTCTAAATTTTCACGTCGCTTTTAATGTCGTAAAAAATGGTCGTGTGTGGGCTTTAACGATGTGAAAAAAACACTAGTGCTCAGAAGCAAGTTATGAGACGGGAGCGCTCGTTCTGGTAAAACTAGTGTTCGTAATGGAGTAAGCACATTCATCACGCTGTAACAGACTGAAAAGCGTGAATCGTCTTTTACCAACACAAAAGCAGCCCCAAGGGTGGCGCCATCCGAATGGAACTTCCCCTTTATAGTCCTGTCGTACGTGTTGTACGTCACCGCGCTTTGCTAGAGCATTTCTTTTTTTCACAATCGTGTGTAGGCAAAGCTGGTTTAACGATAATCGGGTTGAAAAAAAACGTCTTTTTCTAGACCATTAAAAATGGTTGTGTGTACGTGGCATAAGAATTTGATGTCCCTCCAAAATTGATAAAACGCAGAGAAGGAAACTGGTCAGGGAGGCCTACAGCAACATTAAAGGAGTTGCAGGAATATCTGACAAGTACTGGAAAAAGAGAATCAAACAACGCTGGTATCATCCACAAGAAACTTTTATTGGAGACTACACAGACAGGACACCATGTTCTGTCTGAGTAGTTTCCAATAAAGTTTCTTGTGGATGATTCCAGTGTTCTGCTACAGGCCATCTTTTGTCAGAAGTGCATGCTGGCAAACCAGCGTCCGACTGGCTCCCAATCAGCCATTGGCCAATAGCTAGATTCACAAAGAGTTACGCCGTCGCAAATTTAAGCGTATTCTGGAAACCAGATACGCTTAAATTAGCCTATGATACAAGCGACGTATCTTAGGGTGCATATTTACGCTGGTCGCTAGGTGGCGCTTACGTTGAGTTCGGCATAGAATATGCAAATGACTAGATACGCCGATTCAGAAACGTACGTGCGCCCGGCGCATTTTTTTTCCGTCGTTAACGAAAGGCTTTTTCCGGCGTAAAGTTAGTCGAACAAATAGCTGGCCTAGCCAATGTTAAGTATGGCCGTCGTTCCCGCGTCAAAATGTGAAAATTTTACGTCGTTTGCGTAAGTCATCCGTGAATGGGGCTGGACGTAATTTACGTCCACGTCAAAACCAATACGTCCTTGCGGCGTACTTTGGAGCAATGCACACTGGGATATGTACACGGACGGCGCATGTGCCGTTCGTAAAAAACGTCAATCACGTCAGGTCTCGAATCATTTACATAAAACACACCCCCCTGTTCCACATTTGAATTAGGCGCGCTTAGGCTGGCCCATTTACGCTACGCCGCCGTAATTTAGGAGGCAAGTGCTTTGTGAATACAGCACTTGCCTCTCTGACTTACGGTGGCCTAGCGTATATGCGATGCGCTACGCCGCCTCAGTTATGCCAGTCTTACTGAATCTGGCTATAAGAGTGCTGACCGTAGTGTGCTGGCGGGGGTGGTGTCTCCCTGTCAGAACACAATAGCTCAGCGGGGAAGATCACTGTGCTAACATCAAATTATTAGTACAGCGGCTCCGACCACAGCTGCTAGTGTGTGTGTTTTTTTTTTTCTTTCTATTTAACCCACTGGGTTGAACAAAAAACCCTAATGATGTGTACTAGGCTTAAAGGAGGCTATACATCATGGGTTCTCAACCTGTGGGCCTCCAGCTGTTGCAGAACTTCAAGTCCCATCATGCCTCTGCCTTTGGGAGTCATGCTTGTAACAGTCAGTAGCTTGCAATACCTCATGGGAATTGTAGTTCTGAAATAGCTGGAGGGCCACAGGTTGAGCACCCATGCCGTACATGGATCCAAATTCAGCTGGTTCAGCAGGTACCGGACAAATTTCAATCCATGTATGGGCAGGCTGGTACAGAAATCGATCTACCAATCAACTTCTGTACAATCGGCCTGTTGGGTTTTCCCGAACGATCAGTGCATTCCAGGGGTAGGGAAGTCTCCTTGTCGTCGGAACACAATAGCACAGCGGGAATCAATCCTCTATCCACATTGAAAAATGATTCATGTATGGCCAGCTTAACTTGTTTAACTCCTACAAAAGACCTAACTCTTAATATGCTTTGTGTTTTTGATCTCTTGTGTAGGCAGCTCTAAACATGCTCTCAAGATGCCACTCGCTGGCGTACAAACAAGATGGTATCATCTCAATTGCTATACACCCAGGATGGGTGAAGACAGACATGGGAGGTGATCAGGTAGGTGATAAAGAAATCCTCTATGAAGACATACAGGTAGGCTGCTAATGCGGACCTCCCTCTGCCAGGATGTTACTGGCTTCAGTACGTTGAGTCACTGGACTACATCGATGTATTCGGCGACCTCCGAGTTGTATGCTTTTCTAGATCTGCGTGACAGGCAAATGGCGAGGTCAGCAATGGCAGTCTACATATTTCTTTTAGCACAGGCTTCTCATTTGTACTTTTTGTTGATTTTAGTTCCAGTGAGATGTAAAATTTCCCAAAATTTTAAAGTCGTCATGACAATTTTTTATTCAGAAAAATGGAAACCAAAAAAAAATCAGTGTGGAGTAGATTTACAAATAAAGTCCTTTTTGTTACACTGGGAAGGTGACATGCAGTGTATATAAAAGAACAGCTTATTCAGTACATAAACTTAAACTTGCTTTTTGTTATTACAAATGGAATAACAAGGGCTGTATATGTTAAGAACAGGTAACCCCCTTTCCCTCAATGGCAAGACACCGTCAACATAACTAAAATCAGATTTGCCCCTTAGTACCGATAGCAAAAAAAATAAAGGGTAAGTAACAGGCATTATTTGTGCCAGTAGGATATGGACATTGGGAGGTGTAATAATTTAGGCTCCATAGCAAGGTTTAACTTTTGAGCAGTTCTTTAAAAAAGGATATTGAGAAAAGAAATGCATAATTATCTTGTTTGAGAACTGCATTGAGCAGTACAGTGTTACTTGAATTGTATTCCATGATTTGCTTGTCAGCTGAGAGCTTGCAATTATTTTAAGACTTTACATGAAGTACAGAAAGTGTCAGAAACCTTTCATTAGATGATAAGATGGTCATCTATAACATGTTACAAATGGAGCAGCCCCCAAGTCCATGTCGTAACAGCGGGCCCGGGAACTTCTCTCTGCACCCGCTGTCACTATTTGTTTTAAGAGTGCTTCATCCGCCTGGCTGTATCATTCATTCAGAATTTGACTGACAGCTGGCAGCTCTCAATGAATTACCAGGGTGCTTATGAGGGCTCTAGGTAGTCCATTGATTCTTCCTTTCTGTACAAGGTATGGACAGACAGCTACATTGACACAGTCTGCAGGAGCCAGAGATTGCACCTGTGATCTGCTCATCGTGGGTGCAATGCTCTGCAGGCCCCTAACAAAAACAAATAAATGACTGCACATTATTTTTTCTTTTAACCTGCAAAAAACACATGCATTTATTACAGCATTTATACAAAAAGGTGAACTTATCTTTTAAGAACTTCATGCTAAATAGTTTGAATGCCATGTCATTAAATAATATATTTATCATCGCAAAAGAATATATTTCATACTGCTTTTCCTTTTTTAAATTTTTCTGGAAAAATTTCCCTTCAATTTCTTTCCCAGGCTTTTTCATCTCTAGTCTGATTGACCTCCTTGCAAAATGGACTTGAGATGAACACTGATAGGAGGCATATTTGTACACAAAGATTAAATTTTTAGACATACAGGAGTTGATATACTAAGGCCCCTTTCACACTGGGGCGGGAGGTGCGTTGGCGGTAAAGCGCCGCCATTCGGCCTCTAGAGGGGCAGTTTTACCCCTCCACTAGCGTCCGAGAAAGGGTTAAAAACTGCCGCAAAGTGCCTCTGCAGAGGCATATTGCTGGCGGTATAGCCACAGTTTCCCATTGATTTCAATGGGCAGGAGCGGTATACACACCGCTCCAAAGATGCAGCTAGCAGGACTTTTTTTTACCGTCCTGCTAGAGCACCTCTCCAGTGTGAAAGCCCTCGGGCTATTGCGCTAAAAATAGCACCTGCAAACCGACCCTAAACAGCCACTGCTGTGTCTCCGAGGGCTTTCACACTGGAGCGTTGCGCTAGCAGGATGGTAAAAAAGTCCCACTAGCCGCATCTTTGGAGCGGTGTGTATACCGCTCTCACCCATTGAAATCAATGGGACACCGCTGCTATACCGCCGGTGATGTGCCTTTAAATAGGCGGTTTTTAACCCTTTCTCTGTCACTAGCAGGGGGTAAAACTGCCCTGCTAGCGGCCGAATAGTGCCGTAAAATTGGCGGTAAAGCGCCGCTAAAAATAGCAGCGCTTTACCGCCAATGCACCTCGTGCCCCAGTGTGAAAGGGGCCTTAAGCAAATTCTTTGCGGATCAAATGCGATCTTAAAAGCATAGATTGGCATGTCATCTAAAAAAAAGCATAATTTCCAATGAAGGCGGAAATTTAGTCTGGTTCAAAAAAAGGGTCCTGTGCGAGTTTAATGAGAATTTCAGCTCCATAAACTTCTATGGGACCGGATTGAAATCGCAGTCCAGTGTTCACGTGCCTGCAAAATGTTTTATCTATTTTTTTTTTAGCTAGTTTTATAAAAAATAAAATTGCAGGATGTGACCACTCCCCTCACAAATGCTCACTAAATTTGCTTCGAAATTGCACATAGCAAGCAGAAATCGCAATGCAAATTCGCACTGTGTACCTAAAATTTGCAGCGCATAAGTGTGAAATGGGGCTGAAACCTGAAAGTGGATTGGTTTCTATGCAGAGCTGCCCCAGATTTGACTGTTTAGGTTTAGTAAATAACCCCCACCATATATGTGATTTTTTTTTTTTACGTTTTTAATCCAGGCACCGCTCACTAAAGAAGACAGCATTGGCGCCGTTATGAAAGTCATCTATTCCTTGAGTGAGGAACAAAGTGGCACTTTTGTGGACTGGGAAGGAAAATCTATTCCATGGTGATCTCGGTAAACAAGTCGAGGACTGCGCCATACTAGCTAGAATAGGATTTTGTACATTGCGGATTCTGTTTGATCGGATGTCCACAGCTGTGAAGAAAAGATTTCCGTACAAATAACTCTTATGTGGTATATCGTCATTAAAGTCAAATTAATTAAGATTCAGATTTTGTCAGTTCTCCATTAATTTCTCTGCACTAAAATTTTCTGTAAGGCCGGTTTCACACTGAGGCGCGGACCCGCGGTGACGGTATAGCCGCGCTAGCGGACGAAAAAGGGTTAATACCGCCCCGTTGCGGCGGTATTACCGCGTTTTCCCATTGATTTCAATGGGAAGGCGCGGTATAGGAGCGGTGAACACACCACTCCTATACCGCGGTAAAGATGCGGCTAGCAGGAATTTTGGAGCGCTCCTGCTAGCGCATCGCTTCGGGCCTTCGGGCTTTCACATTGAAGAGTACAGGGCATGATTTTTCATGCGGTATAGCAGCGCTATTTTTAGCGCTGTACCGCATGAAAAACGTCCCAATGTGAAAGGGGCCTAACAGAGATTAGCTACCAAACCAATGAAAAAAAAAATAAACACGTGTATATTACTCAAACCTTTTTATTGATTATATAAACACATTAAAACACCAGAATAAGAAACATTAGTAGAAAAATAAAAATTTTACCTTTAAAACAAATCACTCTATTGTACATGTTAAACTGATCATGAATTCTCGTCGACAAAGGTGCGTGAATAGGCATATCTGCAGGAGACGCGATTCTGCTGAAGGATGGTTTATTATTACAGTATGCCAATGAGGAATGCTCTGCACAATAAAACCCAACGTTCTATGGAGCGCAACGTTCGCGTTCGTTTATGGCCGAAACCAAACAGCAATGTTAATGCTTTATCACAGGCATAGTAACATTCCCCGGTTTCTCAACAAATACTGCACTGTCCAACTAATGTAGGCTTATCTGTATCATTCTCAGAACGATCCGTCATGGAAAGAGGAGGTCATACTGAAGCATCCATGTGTCTGTGCAGTTGTGTAACACTCAATCTTAGCACAGCTGCCTATAATCGGGTGCACTAGGATACAAAAACAAAAAATATGACTAGCGATTGCATGTGTGAAGGACTCCAATTAAAAAAAGGGGTATTTACATAACAAAAAATAGTTTTTTTATCCTGCAAGACGCCATGCAACTTCATTCTGTGCGAATCGGCAAAATCAGAAGTTACTATGTTGTTTTCCCTCCGGAGCAGATGTTCCCCATTGGTAAGAATAGCGCGATTTGGAAAATGCATTATGGCCACTAGGTGGAGCTAACAATTTTTAGTAAATAAGTATTTCCTATGATTGACTCCATCTAGTGGCCATAATGTGGTATTTTCTTAGAGTAGATTCATTAAAGGGGGAGTTCACCCGAAAAACAATTTTTAACATTAGATTGAGGCTCATTTTGTCAAGGGGAATCGGGTGTTTTTTTTTAAAATCGAAGCAGTACTTACCCTTTTAGAGAGCGATCTTCTCCGCCGCTTCCGGGTATGGTCTTCGGGACTGGGCGTTCCTATTTGATCGACAGGCTTCCGACAGTCGCATACATCGCGTCACGCCTGCGCACCGACGTTCGGCTACTTTCGGAAAATCGTGACGCGATGTATGCGACCGTCGGAAGCCTGTCAATCAAATAGGGAACGCCCAGTCCCGCAGCCCATACCCGGAACCGGCGGAGAAGATCTATCTCTAAAACGGTAAGTACGGCTTTGATTTAAAAAAAAAAAACACCCGATTCCCCTTGACAAAATGAGCATCAATCTAATGTTAAAAATTAAGTTGTTGGGTGAACCTCCACTTTAAATCTGACTTAGGCACATCTATTTCAGTGTTTACTTATCTCTCTCCAAAGCCTTCCTTTGTTATCGGCATGATAACTCCTGACCAAGTTCTCGGACACAGGAGATAAAAAGGAGCTGGAAATTTGTGTAGGGTGGTTGATTAGCAGAGAGCTGGTCTTTTTACAGCACAGCTCTGCATGTTTGTTCCTCTGCCTATGTGGAGAGGGGGGGGGGGTATCCCTTTCCTCCAATCAGCTGTCACAGTGTATGACAAGACTCCACACCCAGTGGTGGAACAGGAAGAAAAGTTTCCAACACGATTTGCACTTTCTGAAGAATATAGAAAGCTGAAGACAGCAGATATACATGTAGAACTTATGTAGGAAGATTTTGTTTCATCTCTGTGTATCATCTGAGGCTGTTCACTTCACTGGGTGTATATGAGTATTTATATCCACTTTAATTAAAGTGGAAGTAAACCCTCCTATAGTTTTCAGCCAAGGAAGCTGCCATCTTGGCCTCTGTTTAATCTGCAACTGCCACGATGCTGCACATGTGATCAGTTATGAAACCAGTCATTGGATGGTTTGATAGTTTGGTTGAGAGCACAAGCAAATGTGACATCTAGCATTTCCGGGAAAGCTGGGAATGTTAACTGTTTTTTTAAACTATCAAATAGATGGGTTTACTTCCACTGTAATGCTACTCTTATGAATGAAGAACATCTGCCCAGTGAAGAAAATAACCTAGTAACATTTGATTTTGCTGGCATTCACATACAACAAATGTAGTTTCACAGGATGAATAGCTCCCAAAATACACTTTGGGGTGTATGTAAACCTGGCTTGTTCACACCAATCTGCATGCTAAAACAGGTGAAGGTGTCCACCATGTAGCAGGGATGGTTTACGTTTTTTCTTTTTTAAACTTTATTGAAATGTCACAAAATGACATTCTGCCACTAACAACCATCCCTATTTCTGGCAGACAACACAAAGCTACTGCCTTGTAATTAGCAGTAGCGTTGTCAGGCTGTCATGTGTGCTCCGGGTCTGCCTATAAGGTCCATGATGTAGCTTGACAGTATGCACTCTGTAACAGCATTAAAGGGCCAGTCCGCCCACAAATGTGTTTTTGCAGTGGATACAGGCCAACATTCACCCAGTGTGCTCTAGGCTCTCTTTGGGACTTGTTTTGTGTGTCTTAAAGTGCAGCTGTCATAAAAAGATTATACGTGCCGTCATTGCTGACCACCTTCTGAAATAAGGTTTTAAAAACAAATTAAATCTATTAGGTATGCACAGATGAATTCCTGAGACAGACACACAAAAACAAAGGCTTTAGGGGTGAGAGAAAAAAAATAAAATAAAAATGCTGATCTGCTACTAGCAGTTTCCACCGGAAGATATGAATATACAGGTAAGATGGCTATTATCACCCCTCCCCCCCCCCCGGCACCAAGGATCATATACAATGCATACAGCAGACTCTTCTAGACAATGTTAGACTATAAAGAGTTACAATCTGAATTCATTTTTAGTTTACAAATTGCATATTTCAGAAAGAGAAATCTAAAAACGCATACCATTAAATAAAATGAATATAAATTTTATAAAAAAGGTTGATTTAGTATACAATGGCAAAAGCTTTCAAGAGCAATAATATTATTCCAAACAAATACATGAAAATGCAAGCAGAAGAGAACCAGCTTCAAATAAAACTGCCTTTACACACTGGCTGGTGTGCTAGAAGGATGGTGCAAGAGACGTAACTGGCATGTGGGTCATGCCTGGCAGTCAGATAAGGAATACATCATACTGATAGAGTTTGCTTTAGGGCTCATACACAGAGCTGGAAGGGGGGCCATATATGGTGCATGAGCATCCAGAAAACCTCCATAAAAAACTTCCTTGGGGGCCCACAGCCATTTTATTCCTTGGCCAGGAATTGCAAGATTACGTAAAGCACGCAGACGTAGACATTCTGAGTCTGGTGCCAGCGCATACCTGTGTACAGCCACATCTTGCAATTGCCATCTATGGGCAGCTGTGGGTCCAGCGGACGCTTTTAAAGGCGGTTCTAGATGCTCATGCACGTTGAAGCTTTAAAGTGATATTATAGGTTCAGATTTTTTTACATTAAAATAATAAACATGTCATACCTACCTGCTTTGTGCAGTGGTTTTAAACGGAGCAGCCCTGATCCTCCTCTTCATGGGTCCCTCCATTGGTGCACCTGCCCCCAGAGCAACCAGCTTGCTTTGAAGGCACCCAGGCAGGCTCGCTCCTGAACCACTGCTCTGCATGTCCATTTACAAACAGAACCGCAGCTCGGTCCCACACCGCTCTCTCCTCATTGGCTGTGATTGACCTTGGCTCCAACTGCTGTCTCAGCCAATGAGGAGGGAGAGTCCCTGGAGAGCCGAGGCTCTCGTGCATAGCGCTGAAGGAAGAGAGGCTCAGGTATGTATTAGGAGGGTGCTGCCCATAGAATCCATGAAGGTATAAAACATTGAGCCTTTAGGCTGGATTCACACCTATGCAGTTTTAGTGCTTTTTGCACTACAGTCCATTTAACATGGTTTCCTATGGAACACATTCTGTAGTGCAAATCTGCAAAAAGCACTGAAAATGCGTAGGTGTGAATCCAGCCTTAGAACCACTTTAGGGTAGCCATGATGCTGCAGTCCTCCTGCTTTGCTAGGCAGAGAAACCAAATGCATTTTGCTACCCCCATAAGAAGCACCTATATTATGAGGGTACGCGCCAAATCTGCTCAGTGGGGGATTTTCAAATCCTTCTCCTGAGCAGAGAGAGCTATTTTTCCAGTTACATAGAAAAGACAGTGCAAGGGCTTGTATGTACAATGCCAAGTTCTCTTTTTAGATACAGGAACATATTGAAAAATAATACAAAGTAAATATACAAGGCAAAAAATGGAAGCTCAGATTGCCCACTGGCTAACAATTCATCTGATCACTGTGCGCAGCGTATTGTCAAACTTTGGAATTTAGCGACAGCAATTGCTCTTTTATCTACAAGCCATGCTGGAGTAGAGGATCTCAGCTTAGCATGCTCTTTGAATGCTGCAGTTTCTATGTGTGTGATATGTGTATTAGGGCTAAGTGTGAACTAATATTCATCAGAGACAGACAACTGTTCTCCATCATGGACAATACTCAGTTTGTTTTCAGTGCAGGACACAATAAATTGTGCTAAACCAGCCATGTAGGCTATTTTTCCTATGGTGAATGCAGATGTTGTAAGACTGTTTTAATACACGCTACATTGAGGAGCACTTAAGTGGTTGTAAATCTCAGACATGAAATATGAACAAATCATATCCCCCAAATCAATACTGTGTATTCGTCTCAATCCAGAAAACTAAGACCCGGTTCACACTGGGGCAACTCGTCAGGCGACTCAGCAGCCTGACAAGTCGCGACCCATTGTATTCAATGGAACCATTCTAATAGGAGCGACGCAAGTCGCTCTGACTTAGAAAAAGGTTCTTGTACGACTTTGGGGGCGACTTGCATTGACCTCTATACAGAAGTCATTTTGCAAGTCGCCTCTGAAGTCGTCTTCAGGACGCCTTGCCGAGTCGCCCCCGAAGTCATGCCGCCCAAGTGTGAACCGGCTCCAAGTGTCATTATTGTCTTCCTCTGCCATCAGCATGAGTCACTTCTGACAAATTTTCCTAACACCAAGAGAAAAAAGGTGACATAGGAAAGATCTCCAGCAGATTAACAGCTTCAGCTCTGTTCCTGTGTGAAGGGGAGGAGGGATGTGTGTCACTTCCCTCCAATCAACTCTCAGAGCTCTCCGCCCCCTTCTTTTCAGAGCTGAGAGATCCTGTGTAAATTCTGCACTTTGAATGGTTGTAGGGGAAAGAAATCTGTAGATAAACAGGTACACCGAATGTAGGAGAATTTGTTTAATCTCTGTATCACCTGAGGCCACTCACTTCACTGGGTATATGTGAGGGTTTACAGCCACTTTATCTAAAGCTGCTCATACAGACACAATTCTTTCCTTTAGCCCAGGGATATGCAATTAGCGGACCTCCAGCTGTTCAAAAACTATAAATCCCATCATGCCTCTGCCTTTGGGTGTCATGCTTGTTGCTGTCAGAGACTTGCTATGCCTCATGGGACTTGTAGTTCTGCAACAGCTGGAGGTCCGCTAATTGCTTACCCCGCTTTAGCCTAATGGTTTAAAAAAAAAAAAAAAAAAAACTAAACAGATTCCGTTATTCAAGGTAGATGATACTTTGCTGCTCCTATTGTGTTCTGACAGCCGATACTGGAATACTTGAACAGTGGATGCATCTGACTGGATGCACCCACTGAATGGCCAAACATTTTCCACCAGTCTCCATTGATTTTTCCATCAAAGGATGTCAGGCAGGAGGGTGGTGAAAAAAGGATTTTTGTACTCACCGTAAAATCTCTGAGTTCATAGACGGACACAGCCTTCATTGACCTTAGGGTTATGCTTCTTCCTACCAGGAGATGGTAGGAAGAAGCATAACCCTAAGGTCAATGAAGGCTGTGTCCGTCTATGAACGAAAGAGAAACAGGGCCACCCATGGAGCAAATTTGTGCCAGTATATCCAGGACCATCAAAAAAATTTTTATCACAGTGTATGGCCAGCTTTAGAGGCACTCAATTGCACTGTCAGAAGCCTATTAAGTGCACCTGTGACGATATATAAGTTTTTTTCTTAATGTTGATGTAAACCCGAATTCAATTTCTTTTCAGCATTTTGCATCATGACTCCCTGTATATACTGTAGTTTTCTTATGCAAATATTTATTTTCTGTTGATGTTACGACAATGCCTCAAACTTAGCAGCAGCATGGTCTGCTGGTCATAGTTGGCTGTTAGGCTTCCTATTAGATCAGATGAGAGGCCACCAGCCAAGTCTGCATGGCATGCCGGCAACACTGTTGCTTATTGCAATAGACAGAGTTGTCAGCCTTCAACATTTAGCCGTTACTTGCAGGATCTCCAGGTAGAAAACTTTGCAACAACCTCACAAAAAAATAATATTTGCTTAAGAAAACTGTATATTGCAATTTACATACACTTTAACCTTGATAGGAATACCTTGTACCTGAACATCACAAAAACTCCCCATATAATCCACTGTACCACCAGAACCCAACATAAAAAAACTTAGGCTAGCCAGACATGCATGGATCTAATTTGGCCTGCATGGAAGGAGGAATCCCTATAGCTGGCAATTGTATTCAGACAGCCGTGACAGCCACAGCTGTTTGAATACCCGAACGGTGACCGCATCTGTCAGGATGCAGACACTGATCGGCTGATAATTTACCATTCGACTTTGTTTAGCCAGATGGTGACAACAGGGCTACCCGCAGCCTAAAATTCAGCCAATTGAGCAGGAAATTTGAGGCATGGGTGGCAGCATTACCAGCCATCTTTCTAGTCACTTGCTTTGACCTTACCCCTTCCCGCCACCCTTTCTGACACACCACCACAATAAAAGCTTCTGGTTAGGACACCTGGTTCTCTGGAGACACCTGGTTTAAGATCCTAGTTCTTCTAGCTTTAGGGGAATAAACCCATATCTGCCCACAATATAGGGATTTTTGTCTGCGCTGTTTGTACCAAAATGCCTAAGAATCAACCGTCAAAGTTAATTTTGCACAGGCTCTTTGCAGAAGTGGCAGTGGACAAACAAAGCATCAGGCAGCAGGACTACCAACGCGCAAAAGGTGCCTAGCACACAGTCTAGAGGAGGCTTCTTGGGTGGAGATGGGCTTGCTTCCTGCCAAACTAGATGCTTTCAGAAAATAGATCTCCCCAAAAGTCTCCTGAAGGGCACAGTGGTGTATTTAGTATTTACAGCTAAAATATACCCATTTGTCAATAGTATAAGACAGCTTTTTGATGCCAAAATCAATGAGTCTTTCAGATGCAGACACAACCTGCTTCCAAGACAATGCGGACAGATATCACACAATTATCGCTATGCGTTTCATAGGCTCGCAAGCCATACAGGAGTGCCACGTTACATTAGATGATGAAGCCTGTGGCAAGTAATGGAATTGTTAAAAGAGAAGTTTGGGGTTTACAAAAAAAATAAACAAACATTTATAGTCACCGAGGTGAATACAGTATCGATCTGATGCTGCATCTGTCCCCCGCCAGCTCTGTACTGAGAACTGTGCGATCGAATACCACTGATTGCTCAGTTCTCCCCTCTGCTCTGAGAAGAGATCTGTGCTTGTCAGTCAGCAGCTCTCTGCTCTCCCCTCCAGTGCTCACTGGAGTGAGGGGGTGGGAGGGGCTGGCTCAGGCTCTCGGTGAATCTCAGAGGCTCAGACGGGGGCCTGTCCAGACTTCTGGGCGGATACCGACTGTATAGTCAAGATCTTTTCAGAGCCTGGACTGGCCCTAATGTCAGCCGACTTCAGCCTGCTGTCGGCTGAAAACAGATCATAAGAGTGCAGAACGATTCGCAATCCTGTGATCCATTGGAGAAGTATAACCAAAAAAAGCTTTAGCCATACTTCAACTTGACTGCCTTTTAAAAATGTGCAGATTTAAAATTATTAGCACGACAATCTGAAAAGATCTGAGTAAAAATGCATTTCAAGTATGGTTGCACGAAAAAGGAGGAGAACATATACAAAAACTGTTTAGCAGCATTAGCACTAAAAGAAGTGAATACAATTTTAAAATCATTTAAAAAGTGCCTAAAGAGGATCTGCATTGGGCGCCGTTAATCATCATTAAAAACAACCCTATAATATATATATATAAAAAAAAAAAAGGGAAGGTGCAGAGTAGAGTGCATATTTGTTCTTCTATCGTAGAGAACCTTTAAGAAAAATTCATTAGAAAACTGTATTGTAATTCCAGAAAGGGTAGCGATTGTAAAATTGTTGCAATGCTGTATTTTCGGAGATAAAGTCACTTTTTATGCCAACGTCGTAGAAAACAGCTGGTGACAAAAGCATGTAAAACCCTTATTATATTCCAGCTGCATGCAGCAGGTTTATCCCGGGCACTGAAGAACTACAGCTGGATGCCAGTGAGCGGTTCTTTGAACATGTAGGCAATCTTACGGACTTAAATTCCATCAGTCCTATTGACAGTGATGGTTCAGATCAAGGCTCCAATACCGGGCAGTCATGGACAAACGCCATGCTTCAATCCAAAATTTACATCTTTGACTGTTCTGCAAAGGGCAACCAGCTATAAAGTCGCTAAAATCCTCAAGAAGGAAACAACAAGCACACAGAAAGTCTGACCCACACCCAGGACTAATGCTTCAAAGGGAATCATTTCCTTGGCAGCAGCTTTGTACACTCCAGCAATGGCAGCACCTATTTAAAGACAACAAGAGAGATGATGCAATATTAATACATTAAATAACCAAGCAATAAAATGGTAAATTTAAAAATGTATAAGCAGCATATGAATGAGCTCCGATATGTCAACTTTGTGGAAATCAATACTCAAATATGAGGTCTGCTATTCCACAGCAGGAACTGTTCCAGAAAAAAGTCAAAGCTTTTACTTTCTACCTGAAAATGATTGTCAGCATAATATCCAGAGACTTTAGAGAGCTAATGGATTCCGCAGCAGCAGAAAAAAAAGTGCTATATATCACACACACACACACACACACACACACACACACACACACACCGTATTTATCAGCGTATACCGCGCACTTTTTTGCCCTGAAAATCAGGGCAAAATCGTGGGTGCGCGATATACGCTGATACCCGCGCTGTTTGAACCACTGCGCCAGCATATAGCGAGCACAGTACACTCGGCAGGCTCGGCTCCTCTTGCGGTCACATCCTGTTCGCGAGAGGAGCCGAGCCTGTCCAACTATACCCGAGCGTACTGCGCTCGGTATATGCCGGTGATCTGCCGTGCTGGTTCCAGGTATCCTGGAAGTTCCAGCGCATGCGCAAACTGATGCGCTGAGCTGGTTCCAGCTATCGGGAAAGTTCCTTCAAGCACTGCGCAGGTGCAAACTTGCTGACGGAAATCCCCGAACGGCGGCCGGCATCCAGGGTGACGTGGATTTTGAGGTAAGTGGCCAGTCGGCCTCACTGCGCTCGGGACGGCTTGCTTCGCTCGCTCGGCCTCCTGGCTCTTTTTTTAACATCCTCCAATCCACGGGGATGTTAAAGAATGAGCCTGGATGGCGGGCGAGGTTCGGAGATTTCCGTCGGGAAGTTTGCGCCTGCGCAGTCAGTGAAGGAACTTCCCCCATAGGGGAACATTGAGGACAAGTCACCGGCACAGTGGTTCAAACTCAGTGCGGGAAGTGGGGAATCGAGCGGGGAGGACACCACGATGGCCGCAGAAGGACGCCGGACCGGACGAGGCAGCCGATGGACAGGACGCAATGGACGACGGGCATCCAAACTAAGTATTTTTATTTTTTTCCCCGGAATTTTTATTCAAGTTGGGTGTGCGCGCTATACGCCGGGGCGCGCAATCTGCATTATATCAATGTCTACAAGTCATGATTTTTTTTTACTTGCTATACAATCACCGGACACTTTATTAGGTACACCTTGGTCTTGCTAGTACCGGGTTGGACCTCCTTTTGCCTTTCAGAACTGCATTAATTCTTTGTTCTATATATTCAACAAGGTGTTGAAAACATTCCTCAGATTTTGGTCCATAGTGACAAGATATCATCACGTAGTTGCTGTAGATTTGTCGGCTGCACATCTATGCCGAGACTCTCCCATTCCACCACATTCCAAAGATGCTCTATTGGATGAGAGCTGGTGACTGTGGAGGTCATTGGAGTACAGTGACCTTATCGTTATGTTCAACTAGTGGTGAGATGGTTTGAACTTTGTGACATGGTGCATTATCCTGCTGGAAGGGGCCATCAGACGATGGGGACACTGTAGTCATAGGGGGATAGACATAGTCAGAAACAACACACAGGTAGGCCGTGGTGTTTAAATGATGCTCAATTGATACTAAGGGGCCCAAAGCGTGGCAAGAAAATATCCCCAACACTAGGGTATCGGGACCGATACAGAGCATTTGCGCGAGTACTTGTACTCGCACAAATGTTCCCGATGCCTGACCCGATACTTGGTCAGTGGGCAGGGGTTTTGAGCAGAGAGGGCAGGCAGAGTGTGCGGATAGGTAGAGTTTGTGAGCGGATAGGGCGGGCAGAGTTTGCGAGCGGAGAGGGCGGGCGGAGAGGGTGGGTGTATGCAGCTCTCCCCCTCCGCGTCCCCCTCCGTGCTCCTGCTGTCCTCCTCCATGCTGTGTCTCCCCCCGAGTGATGCTGCTGCCAGCGCTCTGCGTCCCCCTCCGTTTTCCTGCTGTCCTCCATGCTCTGTGTCCTCCATGCTGTGTCCTGTGTCCACCTCCGTGATGCTGCATGTCCCCCCCTCCTGCTGCTGTCCCCATCTGCACTCTGTTTCCCCTCCATGTCCTCCTCCACTCCCTCTGTCCTCGTCAGGATGGGGAGCGGAGGTAGGAGCCACTAAACCCGGCTCCTACCTGTTCTGAATGGACAGAATCAGTGATCACTGACTGTCCATTCACATAACTGAAACATCGTAACCTGTGTTTACGATGCTTCAGTTTATGAATGGAGAGGAGCCTCTGTCTCCTGTCCATTCATTTTAGCTGAGGCTGCAGAGAAAGGGACTGGGGAATCTGTGTCCTTAGTCCCTTTCTATGTTTAAAAGGTGAGATGTCAGGGGTCAGTTAAGACCCCTGACATCTCACCCAAGCCCCCCACAGTGCAAAAAAAACAAAACAAAAAAAAAAACACAATTGCAATAAATATAAAATAAATGAATTGTAAAAAATAATAAAAATAAAAAAACACACTGACACCATTACCCCACCCCCCTTAAAAAAGAAGAAGAAAGCATTGTAAAAAAAACATAACAACAAATTGTAAAAAAAAGAAAATACTGACATATGTGCCACGGTCACATGACATTAAAAAAAAAAGTATCGGTAATCGGTATCGTCGAGGACTTGAAAAAAAAAGTATCTGTACTTGTACTCGGTCTTAAAAAAGTGGTATCGGGACAACCCTACCCAACACCATTACACCACCAGCCTAAATCGTGATACAAGGTAGGACCGGTGACTTGTCCTCAATGTTCCCCTATGGGGGAAGTTCCACAACCGACTGCGCAGTCTCCGGGCATGCGCAGTAACATTCTACGGGCAGGCTACGGAAATAGCCGAACAAAACAGCTGTTCGTCAGCTGTGGAACACGGAATCGGCAGCTAGCTGCTGAGACAGGAAACCTGGCTTGTGGAGCGTACCAAAAGTCAGCAGGGGAGGACGGAAAGCTTCACTGCACCACACCGTCAATTTCATAACATTTCCTCCAGACATGTATATTTATTACATCATTTAAATTGTGTTTCTCTGTAAAACGTCGGGTTTGAAACGGATCGTAGAGGGGGGGGGGGCTGTGTGCGGCTCTATGGGGCTGACAGAGCAGGAGGAGCTCACTGACTGACAATAGAGCGGCCCATCCAGGGCAACAGTCAGCGAGCACCCGGGCGGGGGAGGCCTCAGGGAGGGAGGAGGAGAAGATGACAATCGCCGAGCTTGTTCCACAACCGACTGCGCAGACTCCGGGCGTGCGCAGTAGCAGGCTACGGAAATAGCCGAACGCAACAGCTGATCATCAGCTGTTCAGTGGAACAAATACCATAGGCGGAACCAGCTTAAGTCACCGGCTCACCAAAAAAAAAAAATGGAATGATGAGTCTTGATTTCAGCTTCAACCGTCAGATGGTTGGGTCCGAATTTGCGTAAACTAATGAAAGCATGGATCCATCCTACCTTGTATCACGTCAGAGGGGTTGCCAAGACCGAGGTAGACCCAGGCTGCTATGACCTCCGATGTACGGGATTGCATAGTGTGCAGCTTGCGGGTCACTACCTTTGCTCTTAGATATTATAAACAGTTCAGACAAACTCTGCACCCCGGATGGGATCCACGGGATAGGGCTGTCCAAGCCAGAGCAGAGAATTGAAGCTTTAAGTACGTTCACAAAAATAGAAACTGTTAGGCTGCATTCACACCTGAGCGTCGGTCGTTTTTTCCAGCGTTTTGTCACGCGTATTCATGCTTATTTGCGCGTTTGCATACAGCGTCGTCCGACGTTTTTGTACTTGGACGTTTTTTATTTTAGCCAATAGGAAAAATGATCCTCTTTTCATCACTTGTTGCTATGTTGGTAGATTTTTTTAATCTTCTGCCTGGGTGAAATGTTCTATTGATTAAAGCGACGAAACGCCCGTAGCAAACGCTCGTTGTCGCGCAAGTCGCTTGAATCGAGCGTTTCCATTACTTTCTATGGGAAATGGAAACGCTCAAAAACGACCAAACCGCCAGATATGTGCGACAAAAAAGGGTCCGGAACTTGTTTGAGCTTCAGTCGTTCGGCGTCAGGCGTATTGGCGTGCAGATGTGAACCATCTCCATAGGGAATAATATATTTTTTCCCCTCTAGCGTATTTGAGCGTCGCGCTTCAGGTGACAAAACGCTCAGGTGTGAATGCAGCCTTACCCAGATCAGGACCAGAAATTATTACTTGGTAGATCAAGGACCCGGTCTAGTGGACAATAGTAGAATAGCGAAGGATATATAAAACAAATGCCTAGAACATTGTGTTATAACCCCGAGTATGTGAACTTGGAATAAAGAGCTTAGGCTGGAAGCCAGGAAACCGCATTTTCTACTTAGTTTATGCAGCGTTCTTGGACAAACTCGTACACACACACACACACACATACACACACAAGCCTGATGCAGCCTATCAGCATGTACACAAAGGCTGATTCTATCAAAGCTGAAAAGCTCCAGATACACAATACCATCAATTTTGTAAGACTCAAGTTAATAACTCCTAACACCCGAGAACTATGGCTGCCATCAGGAATTTGAAATAAGGAATGCAGTAGAGAAAGTATCAACATTAGCAGCAGTGATAAATCCACATGCTTACTTGTTAATATCCCTGCAGATATCGGTCCCACAATTCCCATCAGCAGGATTCCCACAGACATGAACCTCCCATATTTGTGGCGTCTCAAAGTATACAAAGCTATCAGTCCAGCCGGTATATGAAAGAAGAGCGAAGAGACCAGTGCCCACAGGAATACGCCATACCACATCTCTGCAAAAAATAAATAAAAAGAATCCAAATCAGGCATATTTCTGAAAAAAAAAAAATCCCCCTGAAATGTGTAATAGGAGATGCCCCTGAACCCAGCAGTGCGAGTGCAGTGCCCCCCAATGTGTAATAGGAGATCCCCCTGAACCCAGCATTGTGAGTGTAGTGCCCTCCAATGTATAATAGGGGAAAAGTGATGGGGGATCCCCCTGAATCCAGCAGTGCGAGTGCAGTGCCCCCCAATGTGTAATAGGAGATCCCCCTGAACCCAGCATTGTGAGTGTAGTGCCCTCCAATGTATAATAGGGGAAAAGTGATGGGGGATCCCCCTGAATCCAGCAGTGTGAGTGCAGTGCCCCCCAATGTGCAATAGGGGAGAAGTGATGGGGGATCCCCCTGAACCCAGCAGTGTGAGTGCAGTGCCCCCCAATGTATAATAGGGGAGAAGTGATGGGGGATCCCCCTGAACCCAGCAGTGTGAGTGCCCCCCAATGTGTAATAGGAGATCCCCCTGAACCCAGCAGTGTGAGTGCAGTGCCCCCCAATGTATAATAGGGGAGAAGTGATGGGGGATCCCCCTGAACCCAGCAGTGTGAGTGTAGTGCCCCCCAATGTGTAATAGGGGAGAAGTGATGGGGGATTCCCCTGAACCCAGCAGTGCCCTCCAATGTGTAATAGGAGATGCCCCTGAACCCAGCAGTGTGAGTGCAGTGCCCCCCAATGTGTAATAGGGGAGAAGTGATGGGGGATCCCCCTGAACCCAGCAGTGTGAGTGCAGTGCCCTCCAATGTGTAATAGGAGATGCCCCTGAACCCAGCAGTGTGAGTGCAGTGCCCCCCAATGTGTAATAGGAGATGCCCCTGAATCCAGCAGTGTGAGTGCAGTGCCCCCCAATGTGTAATAGGAGATGCCCCTGAATCCAGCAGTGTGAGTGCAGTGCCCCCCAATGTGCAATAGGGGAGAAGTGATGGGGGATCCCCCTGAACCCAGCAGTGTGAGTGCAGTGCCCCCCAATGTATAATAGGGGAGAAGTGATGGGGGATCCCCCTGAACCCAGCAGTGTGAGTGCCCCCCAATGTGTAATAGGAGATCCCCCTGAACCCAGCAGTGTGAGTGCAGTGCCCCCCAATGTATAATAGGGGAGAAGTGATGGGGGATCCCCCTGAACCCAGCAGTGTGAGTGCAGTGCCCCCCAATGTATACTAGGGGAGAAGTGATGGGGGATCCCCCTGAACCCAGCAGTGTGAGTGCCCCCCAATGTGTAATAGGAGATCCCCCTGAACCCAGCAGTGTGAGTGCAGTGCCCCCCAATGTATAATAGGGGAGAAGTGATGGGGGATCCCCCTGAACCCAGCAGTGTGAGTGTAGTGCCCCCCAATGTGTAATAGGGGAGAAGTGATGGGGGATCCCCCTGAACCCAGCAGTGCCCCCCAATGTGTAATAGGAGATGCCCCTGAACCCAGCAGTGTGAGTGCAGTGCCCCCCAATGTGTAATAGGAGATGCCCCTGAACCCAGCAGTGTGAGTGCAGTGCCCCCCAATGTGTAATAGGGGAGAAGTGATGGGGGATCCCCCTGAACCCAGCAGTGTGAGTGCAGTGCCCTCCAATGATGACCTGCCATAGGTTGTCACCTCAGACACAGACAATGTGGGGGGGTGGGGTGTACACAGGGCTCTTCTCTCACCCGGGAAGCCGCACAGGGCGGTAGAAGTGGGGCACACAGAGGCATTTCCAACCCGAGGGACCAGGCTGAGTCTCAGGATCTGGTGTAGAAGCCCGGTCTCTCCCCCCGTCCCTCCGCTGTCCATACTTCCGCCATCCACCGCCGCCCAGGCCTTGGTTGCTCCCCGGAGCTTCCCAACTCAACTTCCCCGAACCTCTCTCGCCTTCTTCCCCGGACCCACACAAGTTACAGAGCAGCAGCCAATCGGTGAATGAGGAAACGGAGGGGCGAGGCTGTCAGAAATAATACTTCCTGATTATTGGTTACTGTCCATGTCTGTTATCATTACAACCAATAAAGCGAATCGTCTACTTTGTGTGCGGAAGTGGCGTTTTATTTGGGTTCTGTACGTATCCGCTACGCGTTAGAGAGCATAAAGTCATGTAGCGCCATTTTTGTAAAGGGCACCTTTTTCCCTTGACCTCTTCTGCCTGCAGGTATTACTTTGGCTTTACATGAAAGGGCAGGTTATGCAAACTTGCATCCAAATCAAAGTTCCTGCCCCTCACTGTGGCCTCCTACGGCAAGCAAATGCTGTCAAATTTAGCCTGACATTCGTTCACATGGACGGTTCTGCGGGTCACGCATGCGCATTGTGAAGCGACCTGCTTCCTGACATGCGTGGTGCTTGCCTAGCTGGGTGATTGCAGTTCCATTCGGTTTACCGGGTTCTGTTTGTGGAATTCACCGTACGATGTCTGACTCGGAGGATTACTCTTCCTCTGATGATGAGGACTATGTTCCCTCAGGTAGGTGGGCACGATAAGGTCAGCACTCACCTATTGTATCCTATGGGAGATACACACATAATACAACCCCCTTTATATCTATCAGTGATGTCGTGTGAAGATCTGCTGCTGCTTAATATCATACACCCTGATTGGATGGATTTGCCTCTAAATTCTTCTAATTTTACATTTTTTCCCCACTTGCATTTAGATTTAGAAGCATAAACTCATTTGATTGCCTAGCAGTGATGGTGAAGATGTGGAACTACATTTCCCATGATGCTCAATTACACTGCAGAGTGCTGGAGCATCATGGGAAATGTAGTTCCAAAACATCTGGAGTGCCAATGTTCCCCATCACTGATGTATACATTTTTTTTCTACTCACTAGAATAAATGAATGAGCATGAGTGCCCAATTATGTGCGTTTATGAGCCTTCATGCGTGTTTTGATGGGAAAAAACTGGAATGTGTGACTGGGCCATTTTTTTGCTACCCCCGTGCCCATGCTAAATCACCTGCATTGGCACATTAGATAAGAAGCATTCAGTTTTTTTTTTTTTACCTTGATGCATTCTATGTATGAAGGTAAAAAATCCTTCTGTGTGCTGCTCCCCCCCCAATACTCACTATAACCCCCTCTTGATGCAGTGATGTGCACAGGAGTCACGGCTGCTCTGGGTCTCCCTTTCCTCATTGGCTGAGACATTGGCTCCCATTGCTGTCAATAACAGCAGGTGAGCCAATGAGAATTGAGTGGGGGCGGGGCCTGTTTGAGCCACGGCTTTATGTGTTTTAATGGACACATTGGCCCAGATTCACAGAGAGCATGGCACACATTACGCCGCCGTAGCGCGCACACCGTACAGCACGCCAACATAGCGCGGAGAGGCATGCATTGCATTCATGAAGCCAGTGCTCCCAAGGCTGTGCCAGCGTGGCGTGGGTTTCGAAGGCGCACGCCGGCGTAGGTGGAAGTGGGCTTGACCCCATGCAAATGATGGGCCGAGCGCCAGACCGGTACGTCGGCGTGGCGCAGTGTTTTACGCCCGGCGTATCACAAACTGTGCATGCGCCCTGACGTGGACACAACCACCTTGGCACAACCGCCTAAGCTACGCCAGATCACTGCGTACACTGTGAACATAACGTACGCCCAGCCAGACGCACGTCCAACGCAAAGTACGCCAGCTTGTGTTCCCTGGTGCAGTAGTGCTATGACCATGGCTGCCCCTGGCATGTTGGCATACAGATGTGTTGTCCTGCAAGTGTGGTTGCTTAGCTCGTCTGTAACGGTGCTGTAGCAGCTGTTCTCCAGCTGACCTGTGCATGTCTGTTGCTGGGTTGCGCTTCATTTATGGGGAATAACTTTACGCCGGACGTACAACTTGCACGCATCTCGTGTAGCACGCACGTTCGTGAATCGCCGTATTTCCCTCATTTGCATGTTTCAATGGCTAATCAATAGGAGCAGCAGTAAATAACCCCCATAGAGCGGGGCTCAGGAGCAAGCATGCACCAGTGCCCCCATAGCAAGCAGCTTGGTATTGGAGACAGGAGCAACGGTGGGGAACCCAAGAAGAGGAGTTTTAGAGGCTGCTTAGTGCAAAACCACTGTACAGTCCTGTAGCCAGATTCAGGTAGAGTTACGCCGGCGTATCAGTAGATACGCCGTCCTAACTCTGAATCTGCGCCGTCGTATATTT